>NC_069505.1:43963325-44105825 GCF_027579735.1 Bombina bombina | reverse complement strand
CAAGAAAGAGCAGATAATTCAGAAACTCTTCTGGCAGAAGAGATGGCCAAAAGGAACAAAACTTTCCAAGAAAGTAATTTAATGTCCAATGAATGCATAGGTTCAAACGGAGGAGCTTGAAGAGCCCTCAGAACCAAATTCAAACTCCAAGGAGGAGAAATTGACTTAATAACAGGTTTTATACGAACCAAAGCTTGTACAAAACAATGAATATCAGGAAGATTAGCAATCTTTCTGTGAAAAAGAACAGAAAGAGCAGAGATTTGTCCTTTCAAGGAACTTGCAGACAAACCTTTATCCAAACCATCCTGAAGAAACTGTAAAATTCTCGGAATTCTAAAAGAATACCAGGAAAAATGATGAGAAAGACACCAAGAAATATAAGTCTTCCAGACTCTATAATATATCTCCCTAGATACAGATTTACGAGCCTGTAACATAGTATTAATCACAGAGTCAGAGAAACCTCTTTGACTAAGAATCAAGCGTTCAATCTCCATACCTTTAAATTTAAGGATTTGAGATCCTGATGGAAAAAAGGACCTTGCGACAGAAGGTCTGGTCTTAACGGAAGAGTCCACGGTTGGCAAGAAGCCATCCGGACAAGATCCGCATACCAAAACCTGTGAGGCCATGCTGGAGCTACCAGCAGAACAAACGAGCATTCCTTCAGAATCTTGGAGATCACTCTTGGAAGAAGAACTAGAGGTGGAAAGATATAGGCAGGATGATACTTCCAAGGAAGTGACAATGCATCCACTGCTTCCGCTTGAGGATCCCTGGATCTGGACAGATACCTGGGAAGTTTCTTGTTTAGATGAGAGGCCATCAGATCTATTTCTGGAAGTCCCCACATTTGAACAATCTGAAGAAATACCTCTGGGTGAAGAGACCATTCGCCCGGATGCAACGTTTGGCGACTGAGATAATCCGCTTCCCAATTGTCTATGCCTGGGATATGGACCGCAGAAACTAGACAGGAGCTGGATTCCGCCCAAACCAGAATTCGAGATACTTCTTTCATAGCTAGAGGACTGTGAGTCCCTCCTTGATGATTGATGTATGCCACAGATGTGACATTGTCTGTCTGAAAACAAATGAACAATTCTCTCTTTAGAAGAGGCCAAGACTGAAGAGCTCTGAAAATTGCACGGAGTTCCAATATATTGATCGGTAATCTCCCCTCCTGAGATTCCCAAACCCCTTGTGCCGTCAGAGACCCCCACACAGCTCCCCAACCTGTAAGACTTGCATTGAAATTACAGTCCAGGTCGGAAGAACAAAAGAAGCCCCCTGAACTAAATGATGGTGATCTGTCCACCACGTCAGAGAGTGTCGTACAATCGGTTTTAAAGATATTAATTGAGATATCTTTGTGTAATCCCTGCACCATTGGTTCAGCATACAGAGCTGAAGAGGTCGCATGTGAAAACGAGCAAAGGGGATCGTGTCCGATGCAGCAGTCATAAGACCTAGAATTTCCATGCATAAGGCTACCAAAGGGAATGATTGTGACTGAAGGTTTCGACAAGCTGATATCAATTTTAGACGTCTCTTGTCTGTCAAAGATAGAGTCATGAAAAAAAGATTTGTTCCAGCCACCAATAGTTAAAAAACCTTTATTTCTTCATATGGGGTCTTTTGACAAACATACAACGTTTCAGACCTGCTATAGGTCCTTAGTCATGTATACTGAACATACACTGATTCATCATTTAAATACTCTACACCTGGTCAATTGTTCACCTGTTGTCATGTGACTACTCATTATTGTAACTGCAGTTCAATGATTAAAGGTGAATACTTCTCTCACCCCACAAGTGGTAGAAAATATAAGATTAATAAATATCTTACTTGCAGGTCATGTTACTGTATTTATTTGATCAAGTGTCCATGTGGTCTGATCTATTTGGGCGAGACCTGTAGAGAGGTAAGGGAGAGGATAACAGAACATAAGTCCAATATTAGATGTAAGAACAAAGAGGCTCCTGTTTCCTCTCACTTCCTCTCTATGGGTCACAACATCAGCCAGCTCAGATTCCAAATAATTGAACAAATTGAGAGACCAAGGAGGGGGGGTAATAGAGAACATATTCTAAAAACAAGAGAGATGTTTTGGATATACAAATTGGAAAGCCTAATACCTAAGGGTATGAACAAAGAATTCGATTGGAGTTTGTTTTACTAAATATTTGTTTTTCCTAAAACATCTCTATGAATATGTAAATCTTCCCTTTCTAATAGGCTGAGTATTATGATACCTGCATTTCTTTAATCTAAAATAACTTTCTAATAACCCTTTTTAATGGGCTGAGTAAAATTGGAGGGAAATGTTCAAAAATTATCCTTACATACAAAAACACTAAAGAGAAAAGTAAAAGATTATTTTCAAAATAGGCCTACAGTGTTCAAATTGACAGTAATCCACATAATCTCTAGCAGCAATTTTTTGAAATCAACTCTAAAGTGAAAGAGTCCAAATTAACATTCAAATAACAAGTAAACAGTGATGGCATATCTGCATATTGTGCGTAATATTTCTTCTATTTTAATTTTGTACATATGATTTTATCTATTAACATTGTTTGATACTTAAACCTGTTCAATGTGACTATTCAGAATGTTTTTTCACAATAGGAATATATATGGTAGATGGCCACAAGATGGCAGTGATACAATAATGAGTAGTCACATGACAACAGGTGAACAATTGACCAGGTGTAGAGTATTTAAATGATGAATCAGTGTATGTTCAGTATACATGACTAAGGACCTATAGCAGGTCTGAAACGTTGTATGTTTGTCAAAAGACCCCATATGAAGAAATAAAGGTTTTTTAACTATTGGTGGCTGGAACAAATCTTTTTTTGCTACTTGGAGTACTTGCAGGATAAGGCAGATCCTGGGTTCCGTGCCCCACAAGCCACATATCTGTTGGTGCTGTTTTCCACACTTTGCTTTGAGGATTTGACTTCTGCCATTGGAAATACCTGCATCAAATTATGGCTGAAGGTATGACTGAAGATACGACAGATACAATAAAGGGTCCTAAGACTTTTGGCTATGATGAAGAAACTGCACAGCAGATTAATGCTAAAGTACTGGGAAACAGAGACTTTCTTAAAATTGCCTCCTCTGATGTTTCAAGCAGGAATTTGGAAAAAGACTGCAAAAGGAAAATGGTGTTGGAGCTACATGCCATCACACTCTCTGAATACCATAAAGTGCAAAGGATTCCCAGGGGGCTAAGAATGTCTACCTGTCCTACTTTATTTGCAGACCGTAAGGAGTATACTGACAAGTTTGAAAGTATTTTAAACAAATGCTCCTTCGATATAATTACATGGACGGTAGAATATGCCCAACAAGAAATAGAGAAATACAAGGGAACCATTAACAAACAGAAAGAAGAAATGGTGAAGAAAATACCTTTAGATGAGTACAAGAAATTGGTGATGGAGGTAGAAAAATCCGTTAGCGACTATAAGAAGCAATTGGAGAGTCGGAAGCGTCTTAAGTTCATCAGAG
The DNA here is from genome assembly GCF_027579735.1 of Bombina bombina. Lineage (NCBI taxonomy): Eukaryota > Metazoa > Chordata > Amphibia > Anura > Bombinatoridae > Bombina > Bombina bombina. Next base: position 44,102,297 of record NC_069505.1, on the reverse strand, counting down.
ATGAGCAGGATTATTGCCATGGGTTGGTCTATAGGTGGCGACAGAACACAGGCACTGGTAGGAGCTTCAATTATAGACCAAGAGAGCAAAAACGTCAGGCCACACGGAAATCTACCCCGGAGGAAGGTCACAGTGGCTCCGAATCATCAGTGAGTTTTTTAACGGAAGACTCCGATATCGATGCCACCGGGCCGGTAGGAAGCACAAGAGAAAGCCTACCGCGCCAACCGATGACGTCAGAGCGACAGCGCCCGCGACGGACGCGCGGAAACCAACAAGGACACTATCGCTACTAGTTCCAGAGAAGGCACTCAGCATGAATGTGATAACGGAAGACGGTAGTGGACATAGACGCTCCTCACAAATGGATGGTACAAATGAATATGGGGTAAGAGATGCGAAAATACTTGCCAATAAAATGCATGCAGTTTGTTCCTATGTGAGAGTGGCTGACTCCAATGACCGGCTGGGCTGCCTTGATATAACTAGTGAGCATGGAGAAAAAATATCTTGTCTAAGCTTGTTAGATGCTCCAAGATATAACCAGACCTGTAACCCTATAGACCAAAATCCTGTAACAGAGACTATAGATGTATGTACGAAAGGTATAAATGATGGATCTCATTCTGCCTTGAGGGATATGGCTGTTACAAAGGGACTATCACCCAAACAGGGGATCTGCACAGAACTCTCATATGTAAATGTGGACTGTAACACTAATACTACTATTGCATCTAATGATTCACAGAATGGTTATGAAATGTCTAATGTTGCAAAAGTTGATGCACAGGTTGATTCACATATTGTTTTTAAAGGTTCAAGTAAATTATTACACGATACTACACACCAGCATTCACAGTATAATACAGAGCACTTAGAAGAAAATTTAATTTTTAATTTGTCTAATTTGAAAATCACAAAAGAGCAAGAAACAGCTCTAAATAAAGGATTGTCCTATTGCCTAGAGAATTATTGTGATGAATTTAAAATTCAACAAGATCTACAAAGGTTCTTTAGGAAACTGAGGCTAAAGATTTATTTCTCTATGCAAAGGGATAACATAAATGACACCAACACAATTAACAAAAAGAAGTTTAATGACATTAGGCACTTTGGTTTATCTAGAAAAAGCACTTTTTCACCAGCATCCACACATAGTACAGCCACATATGTTAATCTTGTACAGAGGGAAGTGGACAACTTATTTAAAAGAGAGAAAAAAAGAAAATTGGTGCAAAGAAATAGGAAACATAATAAAGAGGATATGTCAGCCATTAGATCTCTGAGAGAGAATAAAAATATAATCATCAAAGAGGCCGATAAGGGCGGGGCCATTGTGATTTTAAACAAATCTGATTATATAGATGAGATCAATAGGCAACTAAAAGATACCCAAGTTTATGAAATACTGACTAGAGATCCCACCATACAGATTAACAAAGGGATAAATAACATCTTAACTCTGGCTACACAAAGAGATATTATAACAGATAAGTTTAAGGAGGCCTTATATGTAACAGATCCAATTAGGCCAGTAATATATGTACTTCCAAAGGTACATAAATCCTTAAAAAATCCCCCAGGTCGCCCTATTGTGGCAGGGATGGGTTCAGTATTTTCTAATATTTCCACCTTCTTGGATAAAGTATTGCAGCCTTTAGTTAAGAACACTACATCTTACATTAGGGACACTAATGATTTTTTGGCTAAATTACAGGACTTAGGACATGTAGGTGACAAATGTATTTTGTTCTCATTAGATGTCTCAAGCCTTTACACATCTATCAAACATACAACAGGGATCTCATCTGTTGAACACATGCTTAGATCTAGTAGGAATTATACTGAGGCAGAGATCTGGTTTCTAATAGAACTTCTATCTATTATTCTTTATCAGAATTATTTTCTATTCATGGATACATATTATATGCAGAAACAGGGTACAGCAATGGGCTCCAACGTTGCCCCCTCATACGCCAACATTTTCATGAATAGCTTTGAGGAACACTTTGTGTACCCTCATGGCTTGTTCCAGCTCTATGGTGCCTCCTGGTGGAGATACATTGATGACGTGTTTGGCGTGTGGGGGGGTGACATTGGTAGCCTATTGTCCTTTGTTGAAGATCTAAACAATTCCGTCAATGGATTAAAATTCACTTTAAATATGAGTGAAATTGGAATTGAGTTCCTAGACACCTATGTATACTTTAAGGATGGTTTCTTAAAAACAGATATCCATACAAAAGATACAGATAAAAACAACATATTGAAATATGGAAGTTACCATCCAGATAGTATCTTTAGGGCCATTCCAAAGAGCCAATTTTTAAGGGTTAAACGCATAGTGTCTGAGGAGAATAGATGTAAGCAAAGGTTGGAGGAGATGGCTGATAAATTTATCAATAGAGGGTATCCAATATCACTAATCAAGGAACAACTAGATGTAGTTAACAATAAAGAATTACCTAAAAGGTACAAAAGTAAAGAAACAGATCGTCTAGTGTTTGTAACACAGTTCAATGAATTTAGTCAGAAGATCAATGGTATTCTAAGAAAGCATTGGCACATCCTAAGGGACTGTAACCCTCAAGTGAATGAGTTTAAAGAAAATTTTATGACAGCATACAGAAGAAATAGAAGTATCAAAGATAGCCTTGTACATTCAGACATAGGCAGTAACAAATTGAACATACAGAAGACTATAGGCCCTAGGAGAGATGGATGTTATCCCTGTTTGAACTGCAGTAACTGCAGTTCAATGATTAAAGGTGAATACTTCTCTCACCCCACAAGTGGTAGAAAATATAAGATTAATAAATATCTTACTTGCAGGTCATGTTACTGTATTTATTTGATCAAGTGTCCATGTGGTCTGATCTATTTGGGCGAGACCTGTAGAGAGGTAAGGGAGAGGATAACAGAACATAAGTCCAATATTAGATGTAAGAACAAAGAGGCTCCTGTTTCCTCTCACTTCCTCTCTATGGGTCACAACATCAGCCAGCTCAGATTCCAAATAATTGAACAAATTGAGAGACCAAGGAGGGGGGGTAATAGAGAACATATTCTAAAAACAAGAGAGATGTTTTGGATATACAAATTGGAAAGCCTAATACCTAAGGGTATGAACAAAGAATTCGATTGGAGTTTGTTTTACTAAATATTTGTTTTTCCTAAAACATCTCTATGAATATGTAAATCTTCCCTTTCTAATAGGCTGAGTATTATGATACCTGCATTTCTTTAATCTAAAATAACTTTCTAATAACCCTTTTTAATGGGCTGAGTAAAATTGGAGGGAAATGTTCAAAAATGATCCTTACATACAAAAACACTAAAGAGAAAAGTAAAAGATTATTTTCAAAATAGGCCTACAGTGTTCAAATTGACAGTAATCCACATAATCTCTAGCAGCAATTTTTTGAAATCAACTCTAAAGTGAAAGAGTCCAAATTAACATTCAAATAACAAGTAAACAGTGATGGCATATCTGCATATTGTGCGTAATATTTCTTCTATTTTAATTTTGTACATATGATTTTATCTATTAACATTGTTTGATACTTAAACCTGTTCAATGTGACTATTCAGAATGTTTTTTCACAATAGGAATATATATGGTAGATGGCCACAAGATGGCAGTGATACAATAATGAGTAGTCACATGACAACAGGTGAACAATTGACCAGGTGTAGAGTATTTAAATGATGAATCAGTGTATGTTCAGTATACATGACTAAGGACCTATAGCAGGTCTGAAACGTTGTATGTTTGTCAAAAGACCCCATATGAAGAAATAAAGGTTTTTTAACTATTGGTGGCTGGAACAAATCTTTTTTTGCTACTTGGAGTACTTGCAGGATAAGGCAGATCCTGGGTTCCGTGCCCCACAAGCCACATATCTGTTGGTGCTGTTTTCCACACTTTGCTTTAAAGATAGAGTCATGGACACTGAATCTATCTGGAAACCCAAAAAGGTTACCCTTGTCTGAGGAATCAATGAACTTTCTAGTAAATTGATCCTCCAACCATGATCTTGAAGAAACAACACAAGTCGATTCGTATGAGATTCTGCTAAATGTGAAGACTGAGCAAGTACCAAGATATCGTCCAAATAAGGAAATACCACAATACCCTGTTCTCTGATTACAGACAGAAGGGCACCGAGAACCTTTGTAAAAATTCTTGGAGCTGTTGCTAGGCCAAACGGCAGAGCCACAAACTGGTAATGCTTGTCCAGGAAAGAGAATCTCAGAAACTGATAGTGATCTGGATGAATCGGAATATGCAGATATGCATCCTGTAAATCTATTGTAGACATATAATGCCCTTGCTGAACAAAAGGCAGGATAGTCCTTACAGTTACCATTTTGAATGTTGGTATCCTTACATAACGATTCAATATTTTTAAATCCAGAACTGGTCTGAAGGAATTCTCCTTCTTTGGTACAATGAAGAGATTTGAATAAAACCCCAGCCCCTGTTCCAGAACTGGAACTGGCATAATTACTCCAGCAAACTCTAGATCTGAAACACATTTCAGAAATGCTTGAGCCTTCGCTGGATTTACTGGGACACGGGAAAGAAAAAATCTCTTTGCAGGAGGTCTTATCTTGAAACCAATTCTGTACCCTTCTGAAACAATGTTCTGAATCCAAAGATTGTGAACGGAATTGATCCAAATTTCTTTGAAAAAACGTAATCTGCCCCCTACCAGCTGAGCTGGAATGAGGGCCGCACCTTCATGTGGACTTAGGAGCTGGCTTTGATTTTCTAAAAGGCTTGGATTTATTCCAGACTGGAGATGGTTTCCAAACTGATACCGCTCCTGAGGATGAAGGATCAGGCTTTTGTTCCTTGTTGTGACGAAAGGAACGAAAACGATTATTAGACCTGAATTTACCTTTAGACTTTTTATCCTGTGGTAAAAAAGTTCCTTTCCCTCCAGTAACAGTTGAGATAATAGAATCCAACTGAGAACCAAATAATTTATTACCCTGGAAAGAAAGGGAAAGCAGAGTAGACTTAGAAGACATATCAGCATTCCAAGTTTTAAGCCATAAAGCTCTTCTAGCTAAAATAGCTAGAGACATATACCTGACATCAACTCTAATGATATCAAAGATGGCATCACAAATAAAATTATTAGCATGTTGAAGCAGAATAATAATGCTATGAGAATTATGATCTGTTACTTGTTGCGCTAAAGCTTCCAACCAAAAAGTTGAAGCTGCAGCAACATCCGCCAAAGATATAGCAGGTCTAAGAAGATTACCTGAACACAAATAAGCTTTTCTTAGAAAGGATTCAATTTTCCTATCTAAAGGATCCTTAAAGGAAGTACCATCTGCCGTAGGAATAGTAGTACGCTTAGCAAGAGTAGAGACAGCCCCATCAACCTTAGGGATCTTGTCCCAAAACTCTAATCTGTCAGATGGCACAGGATATAATTGCTTAAAACGTTTAGAAGGAGTAAATGAATTACCCAAATTATTCCATTCCCTGGAAATTACTTCAGAAATAGCACCAGGAACAGGAAAAACTTCTGGAATAACTACAGGAGATTTAAAAACCTTATCTAAACGTTTAGATTTAGTATCAAGAGGACCAAAATCCTCAATTTCTAATGCAATTAGGACTTCTTTAAGTAAAGAACAAATAAATTCCATTTTAAAGAAATATGAAGATTTATCAGCATCAACCTCTGAGACAGAATCCTCTGAACCAGAAGAACCACTATCAGAATCAGAATGATGATGTTCATTTAAAAATTCATCTGAACAATGAGAAGTTTTAAAAGACTTTTTATGTTTACTAGAAGGAGGAATAACAGACATAGCCTTCTTAATGGATTTAGAAACAAAATCTCTTATGTTATCAGGAACACTCTGAGTATTAGACGTTGACGGAACAGCAACAGGTAATGAAACTTTACTGAAGGAAATATTATCTGCATTAACAAGTTTGTCATGACATTCAACACAAACAACAGCTGGAGGAATAGCTACCAAAAGTTTACAGCAGATACACTTAGCTTTGGTAGCTCCAGCACCAGGCAGCGATTTTCCAGAAGTATCTTCTGACTCAGTTGCAACGTGGGACATCTTGCAATATGTAATAGAAAAAACAACATATAAAGCAAAATTAATCAAATTCCTTAAATGACAGTTTCAGGAATGGGAAAAAATGCCAGTGAACAAGCTTCTAGCAACCAGAAGCAATAAATAATGAGACTTAAATAATGTGGAGACAAAAGTGACGCCCATATTTTTTTTTTTTTTTAGCGCCAAATAAGACACCCACATTATTTGGCGCCTAAATGCTTTTGGTGCCAAAAATGACGCCACATCCGGAACGCCGACACTTTTGGCGCAAAAGAACGTCAAAAATGACGCAACTTCCGGCGACACGTATGACGCCGGAAACAGAAAAAAATTTTGCGCCAAAAAAGTCCGCACCAAGAATGACGCAATAAAATGAAGCATTTTCAGCCCCCGCGAGCCTAACAGCCCACAGGGAAAAAGTCAAATTTTAAGGTAAGAAAAAAATGATTGATTCAAATGCATTATCCCAAATATTAAACTGAAATAAGGAATGTTGAACATCCTGAGTCAAGGCAAATAAATGTTTGAATACATATATTTAGAACTTTATAAAAAAGTGCCCAACCATAGCTTAGAGTGTAACAGAAAATAAGACTTACTTACCCCAGGACACTCATCTACATGATGTAGAAAGCCAAACCAGTACTGAAACGAAAATCAGCAGAGGTAATGGTATATATATAAGAGTATATCGTCGATCTGAAAAGGGAGGTAAGAGATGAATCTCTACGACCGATAACAGAGAACCTATGAAATAGACCCCGTAGAAGGAGATCATTGAATTCAAATAGGCAATACTCTCCTCACATCCCTCTGACATTCACTGCACGCTGAGAGGAAAACCGGGCTCCAACCTGCTGCGGAGCGCATATCAACATAGAATCTAGCACAAACTTACTTCACCACCTCCATAGGAGGCAAAGTTTGTAAAAACTGATTTGTGGGTGTGGTGAGGGGTGTATTTGTAGGCATTTTGAAGTTTGGGAAACTTTGCCCCTCCTGGTAGGAATGTATATCCCATACGTCACTAGCTCATGGACTCTTGCTAATTACATGAAAGAAAAAACTGCTTACATTTAGAACCCTCAAAATAATATGAGGTAATTGATACACATGAGAAAACAAAGTGGCACTATCCACTATAGTTGTCACATCAATAACGTCTTAGTCACAAACGCTTCTGTTCAAGGTTCGGTTCATAAGCAGTACTTCAGCACTCAGTGTGTGCCGAGGTCTTTTAGTTCTGACGCGTTTCGAAGGCTCATATTACTTTATTTCATTCTTCTTCAGAGACTGGATATAATGTGCAGTTAAATTTCTGCTTAAAAAGGAGTTTGCAGTTAATTCCGGCATCAGGGAAAGTGCCGCTATTGGTTACAGGGATCATGTGGGTTGATATTGGACCTATCAGAAATGCTTGATAATAATTGGTTGGTATCAAATCACGTGATCGGCTGTTTACAAATATAGCCTTATTAAGATAATGGTACATTTTTCAAAGCGATTCTACACACATTTTACTTGAATGCAGTTATTATAAGAATATATATATATAGAAACATATATATGGGAGGAGTATATACTCTATAGTGAATCATTTCGCAATCTAATCAAAAGATAAGTTAAAAAAATGTTGTTACTATTTGATACATCTAGAGTAACATTACAAGGCTATATAATTAATATACTGGTGACCATTAATAAATAAATAAATACAGTTTACATAAAACCATTTCTTATAAAAAAAAAAAAAAATTTAAAAATAATAAATTCTTAAAATATATACACAATTTTCTTATACATCATCCTTATTCATATAAATAATACATATAGTTTTTGTCCTTTTCTAGGGGTAAAAATAAAACCTAATAATAATTTAAATATATACATAAAACTTCAATTAACCCCTTATTATGTTGCAAATTTATAATTCCAAATTTAGATATAGACCCATTTTGGATTCATTTTTTATATCCATAGATCAGATGTTATTAAATTATTATTCAATGAAAGCTGCCAAATCTATGTCTTTATTTAGACCCTCTGGTATTAGGGTCTTCATTGTATGAATCCAAAAGGATTCTTTTTTTTCTCAAGGCAATCACTATATTTCCTCCTCTCTTATGTGATTTTACATTATCTAAAAGAGTGCCCCTGAAGCATTTAGGATCTTTGTTGTGTACTTTACTGCAGTGGAGGGAGAGATTATGTGATTTCTTGCCCATTTCAATGTTGGGTCTAATAGTCCTTCCAATATATTGTAAATTGCAGCTGCATTGTAACATGTAAATAATATGATACGTTTTACAGTTGCATAAGGATTTTATATCATACTCTATTCCCGTGCTAGTGGATTTAAATGTCTTAGTTGGTTTGTATCCCTTGTAGTGATGAATGCAGGCTTCACAATTCAGTCTATTACATTTAAAAAAAAAAAACTCAGACTGTCTTCCTAGCCAGTTCATATCTGTTGGGATTGTTCTTAATTGGCTTGGCGCTAGAATTGACTTTAAATTTTGGTTCTTTTTGAAAATGACCTTAGGATTCTCTTTTGTTACCTCTTTTAACAGTTCATCTTTTTTCAGAATATGCCAATGCCTTTTTAGGATGTTGTTAATTTATTTTGCTACTTCACTGTATGTAGTTACCAGACTGTATGTAGTGTGTTTCTAACCTGGTTTTCTTTGTGTCTACCTTCAGTTAGTGTATTTCTATCCAATTTTTTGGTTCTTTCATATGCTTTATCTAAAAGATCAGCTCTATAGCCTTTATTTAAAAATTTAATTCTAATGATTCTTTCTCAAAATCTTCCATTTTGGTACAGTTTCTATAGATTCGCTGAAACTGTCCAAATGGAATGTTTTGTATCTATTTAGGATTATGGTTGCTCTCTGCATGAAGGTAACTGTTACGGTCAGTATCTTTTTTGAATAATTTTGACAAAATAATATTATCTTCATAAAAGAAGATTAGGTCTAAAAATTCTATTTTAAATGTATTTACGTTAGTTGTGAATGAAAGATTAAAATCAATTGTATTGATAAATTTGACAAAATTATCTAGCATATCTCTTGTACATGACCATATTAGAATAATATTGTCTAAGAATCTGCCCTAAAACACTATATAGGACAAAAAGGGGTTGTTTTTCCATATCTGTACTTGTTCCCATGCTCCCATATAAAGATTGGCGTAACTAGGGGCAAAGCGCATGCCCATCACAGTGCCGCTAGTCTGAAGATAAAAATTTTCTTCAAACATAATTTTTTTTTTTCTAGAATAAATGATTGATTCTAATAAGAACGTTTGTTTGTTTGGAACAATATCTGTTTGTTTTTTAAGCCAATAACTCATTGCTTATAAACCTTTAGTATGAGGTATGTTTGTGTATTTATTCATACATATGCATTCCACAGAAATTTTGATATAAGTGTATATGTATTTATTTATAGTGGGCTGGATCAGTGCTATTTAACCCTTTACTTTCTCTTGATTTACATATATATACATTTATATACATACATATATATTTAGGCATACATACAGTATGTTGTCAGTATATTTATGAAAATCTTAGTAGTGCTATCCAAATAATATATCAGTTTATGGCAGGGTTATAAACACAATCTTATATTAATTTTCCTTAAAAATTGAAACCCTAATCAACCATGCATCTACTAGACCATACAATTAATATAAATATCTGAATTCTTTTATTTAGTTAATATCCATAAACATATTGAAGTATATTTGCAATAAAAGGAAATGAAACAAAATTTATATGCATTAAAACCAACTCTTAAGATATGCTATCCTTCTTACAAAACCCAGAAAAATATACCTTCACAATTCAGCCTTATTTATTTAATACAATGGGACTAAAACCTTTAACATCCAAGCAATACAATTCTAAACTGTGCTCTTTCAACAATAGGATAATATATATATATATATATTCTGCTATTTAACTGCAATTTATCTTAATACAGAATTAACTTGCACAGATGATTTACTTAGCAAATCAGATACAGATTTAAAAGTATAATCTGCTCTTTAAATCTATTAACTGTAAAGGCTATGCATATGACTTATCTTACAAAACCCAGAAAACTGTATCTTTAAACTGCAGTGACTTTAAAATATCACATGTAATTAGCAGCCCTTTTCTTATACTCTATATATATACGTTACCAAAATGAGATCCAACTTCAAGATTTTTCACACCTCATATAAAATAAGTGTAATTGCAATGGAATAGGAGAGTATGGCCCACTTTGTTTTTATAGTTTGACTGTGTCCCACGCAAAACAGTTTCAGTCAGTTACAAAACTTTTCAGCCAGTGTCTTCCCCTTTCCTTCTGCATACAACTTATTAGTCTAATCATAGGTGTGAAATATGGGTGGCCCTTCAAAACCTTGTCCCTCTATTGGATAATCTGAATATCCCATTTCCAACAGCCAAAAAGCTTTCTGGCTGTAGTTCTCTCATGGCAACACTGGGTGGCATCATTACAAACATACATAGCAACATTTGAATCAACTTAAATCAGTATTTCTATTAAATGGTTATTCATTTTATCATAATTTACTGCAACAACTATTCACAATATTTGTTTTGGATAAGTTATATCTTAATGAATTTTCTGATCATTTTGATATGAAACATCAAATACATATAGCATTATATTAAAATAATTTATATTTCATAGTCATATCATATCAAATATATATCTCATAGTCATATCACATCAAAGTAACTTCCATATTTTCATCTCACTATATTTTAAAAGATGTATGTGAAACTTTATAAACATTTATTTGCACGTTTATATGATATGACTTAATTCATTTCATGCAGGCATTCCGTCTCTTTCTAAGTGCATAGATTGATGCTCATGACCAATGGTTGTCTGCAATAAAAATAGAAATAATTATTTGAGATGATCCAAGCATTCATATGTCTATGGTCCATAAGTATTTATTTATATTCTTAAAAACACAGAGGCTAAGTAAGATCTTTTGTGTTTTCAAAACATATATATCATTTCTATGTATATCTGAATTTATTTCCTATATAAATATCCCCTGCAGCAATTATCTATTTAATACAATGTGCTTAATTTCAATATATATATCATGAATCATTCTAAACATACATGGAAAACTGGCATTGTTCCCCTTGCAAAATGTATTTAATTTTATTTGTGTCACCTTCCCCCAAGATGGGGGTTTGCAGTACGTCTTCAAATAGAGATTCAGTGAGATAGAACTGTTGTATCACACGTGTCAAATTCCAAAGGGGTCCTTGAACACATTCTTTTCTCACCTCACCAAATGTTCTGAAGTTATAAAAATCTGCATATATAGTCAAATGAATAGGGTCACTGAGCTATTTCCTTTAGAAAAGAAATGTTTGTGTGTTTTACACTACAGGGGTCGTGCTTCAAAAGGCTCTGCTGATCGTCAATCCTGATAGACGTGTATTAGAAGCTGTGTTCAACAAACTCATGTTCAATTAATCCTGAGGTCTCATCTAACATATACAGTGTATAAAATATACATATATATATATATATATATATATATATATATATATGTACACATATGTAATATTCATCATAATATTCATATACTCTGACATAAATCCCCCTTCCAACTTCAAATAGATGTAGGACACATGTATTTGAATTGGCTTAAAGTCAGTGGTATTTGATGAGGATCAACCGTATACCTCATAGACAGTCTCTTATGAAGAAAGTTTGTTATTTTGAGCTTTCATGTTTATCAGTTAGGCATCTTTAAATTACAGTATGTCTTTAGTGCATTTGGGGATATGACACTTCCTTCTCCCTCTATGACTTGTAGTTGGGATCTGGGATGACATTCCCGCAATTGATTGATATGTACCCATTTATCTATGAAACCTTCATTTTTGGGGATCCGTATTTTATAGGCCACTGGAGATATTTTGTCAGTAATGACAAAAGGACCTTTCCATGAGGGAAGAAATTTCTTCTCCCTAACCTGATCTCTTCCAAAGTTATAAAGATAAACTTTATCATTTATTTCATATTCCTTTTTGGATGTTTTGAGATCATAATAGGTTTTAGTGGCAGTTGCGGCTCTTTCTAAATTCCTTTGAGCAAATGCAAAGGCATATTGCAGATGCTTTCTTAGGTTTTCCACATATTGATGTGTATTTGCAGCATTTATCAAGTTTTGGTCTGATGTACGGTACAGCAGATGCTGAGGTAGAACCATTCTTCTACCAGTCATCAGTTCAAAAGGTGACATCTTGGTAGCACTACTTGGAGTTGCTCTTAATGCCATTAAGACTAGAGGTAGTTTTACATCCCAGTCTTTACCTGTTTCACTCACAAACTTTTTGAGGATTTTAACAATAGACTGGTTGTAACGCTCTACACCACCACTTGAGGCAGCTCTATAAGCAATATGGAGCTTTCTTTTAACCCCTAGTATTTTCCACATTTTTGTCATTACTTCGCTAGTGAAGTGGGTCCCCCGATCTGATTCGATTCTTTGGGGCAAACCAAATCTGGAAAATACATGGTTGATGAGCAATGCTGCACATGTTTCAGCACTATTGTTAGGTGCACTAATGCACTCTACCCATTTAGTGAACAGGCATGTCACTGTTAACATGTACTTGTTACCTCTTGATGACCTTGTTACTGGACCAATAAAATCAATTTGTATATCTGACCATGGCATTACCATCCCCCTTTTCTGCAATGGCGCTCTATGCGTTGGTGCAGTGGGTTGGAACTGTGGGCAGATTAAACACCCTTGACAGTAGGTTTGAACATCTTTCAACATGTGTGGCCAAAAAGCGTAATCACGCAATATTTCATATGTGAGTTTGGCACCACGATGACCAGAGGTGGGAGCATCATGGGCATGTTGAAGCATTAGACCTCTGAACTTGGTGGGTACTACCCACTGCTGGATGCCAGTTTTGGAGGTTCTAATTAATAAACCATCCTGTAACTTGAATTGTGATCTAGATTTTATTAAGATTCTAAGATCTTCTTTGCCAATACAATCATCTTTTGAGATGGGGTTGCTTTCAGGATCTTCATGTGTTTATAGAAGATGCCTACAATGGGGTCTTCTTTTTGACTAGTGATCAGGTCCTCACTAGGAGAATCCTGACTCCATTGTACCAAGTTAGGCTCACTCTGTTGTTTTGCCTGGTTTCTGGTAATGGCTTCTACCTGAATTGCACCCATTAAGTGGTCAATATTAAGGAGTTCTCCAGTTATGGCTCCTTGTTTGGCTAATGAATCCGCAAGGTCATTGCCTTCCTTATCAGGACCTAGAACTCTGGAATGACCCTTGGTCTTTTTCCAGTGTATGGTTAAATCGTTGGATACCACCAGATTATCAATCTCGCTGAACAACTTGCCATGCTTGACTGGCTTGTTATTGCTTTTCTGCATGCCATTTCTTTTCCAAGTTGGCAGGTATTCAACAAAACTGTCACGCACATAATTTGAGTCAGTTATGATCACAAATTCATGAATACCATGTTCAATAGCCATTTCAATGGTTTTGAAAACAGCAGTTAGTTCAGCAACTTGACTGGATCTTGGTCCAATGTTGAAACCTATAGATATATTTGGGAATCCATTTGCCCCCATTATACCAATGCCAGCGACTAATCTGCGCTCATTATCAATAGTGGCATGGTAAGAACAACCATCAACATATACCCAAGGTAATGTTTGACAATGGTCCTCATTGTACATTTTATATGGGGAAAGCAATTGTTCCTCCAGAAAATCATCTTCTGATAATTCTTCCCCAGGATCTCTAGCAGTACAGTCGTGGAGCTCAGCAAGCCCTTGTGCGACTGGATTCTTTTTATTCTGCTTGTAGCGAATTTCTAATGGCCAGCCTTGCAAGGAAAGAGTCCACGCTGTTATGCGGCTATTAGACAAATTCCCATCTCTTATTCTCTCACTCTGCAAATATAGCAAAGGCTGGTGGGCCGTTTCTACAATAATTTTCTCGCCCTGTATATAGCTGCGGAAATTTTGTAGAGCCCATACAGTAGATAAGAGGGCTTTTTCGCAATCGCTAAATTTTATTTCTACTGGGGATAGATTTTTGCTCGCATAAGCAATGGCTTTGTTCAAATTATCATGCTTTTGGTATAAAACAGCACTCATGCTTACATCTGTGTACCCTGTTTCTAAGTAGAAAGGTTTGCCACCTTCAGGGTACGCTAAGCAAGGTGCTTGAGTGAGTTTTCTCTTCAGCTCTCTGATGGCTGTCTCTTGAGACTCACTCCAGTGCCATTTCACATCTTTCTTTAGAAGAAGTAGTAGTGGTTTAGCTAATTCCGCATAATTATCAATGAATTTGCGAGAATAATTCGTCATATCCAGGAATGATCTCAATTCCTTTAAGTTAGTTGGGTTTTTAGAATTCACTATCGCTTCCACCTTTTTCTTCTGGGGATTTAATCCGTCAGAGGTAACTTCATGTCAGAAGAAGTTTACACAAGTGCGGCACCATTGAGCTTTTTGCAGGGATAATTTGACACCTGCCCTTTTAAGTTGGCTGAGGACGTGTTTAAGCTCTGCGATGTGTTTTTCAAAGTCTGTGCTTTTGATTAAAACATCATCAACATAAGATAAGGTCCCCCTTTCCAGTGCATCAGGCATAGCCTTATGCATGAATACAGCAAATTCATGTCCAGAATTTATGTATCCAAAAGGAAGTCTTTGAAATGCATATTGGACCTTTTGGAAGGAGAATGCTAGCTTATATTGGTCCTCTTCATGTACCTTTATGGTCCAATATCCCTGTGCACAATCAATGGCAGTGAATATTTTGGATCCTTGCATTTGTGCTAGGCACTGGTCAATGTATGGTACAGGCCAGCCAGACATGTATACTCGTTTGTTTAGCTGTCTTAAGTCAGCACACAAACGCCATTGTCCATTGGGCTTAAGGACACCTAGAATAGGATTATTATAAGAGCTGTGCACCTGTCTGATAATACCTCTTTCTTCCAAATTCCTTATGATCTCTGCAAGAGAATCATATGAGGCTAAGGGAAGTCTTTATTGTTTGACAAATACAGGTGGCGCATTAGGATCTGTTTGTATTCTTGCAATGTGCAAGTCTGTAGTACCACAGTCATAAGAATCCTTAGCGAAAATATCCTTGTACTCCATCAGGAGTTCTCGCAGCTGTTGGCGTTCATCATCTCTGGAACAGCCATTAGCTAAGGATATTTGCTCTTCGACCATTTGCTGAAATCCTGGAAAGATTTCAGGCTGTCCTATTTCATAGGCTTCTTCCAGTCTAGAGGTGAGATCCCCTTGATTATAATTTACATTGCTCCCATGACTCTGGGTATTGGGGTAATCTTGCTGTTTGATTGGCTGATCAAACACTAGAGAGGCTTCTTCAATTTTACAGATGCCTTCTTCTGAGCTGAAGGGATAAATAGACTGAATATTAAATAGACCCTCTGGCATAGATGCAAAGGATTGTTCTATTAATTGTTCTTCAGTTAAGTATCCTTCAGGTATTAGCCCAATTACATTATTCTGGAATCCAAAAGTGTAATAACTTGATTCCAGTGCATATCCTATGGTAGTTCCCTTGGATAATGTTATATCCTGTGGGGTCATGTTATGTACAATAATATGTATTGGAACAGTTCCAATATTCACCATAGGAGTGTAGTTTACTGTGACACCCAGATTTTGTATTCTACGGGAGAGGCAAATCAGTGTTTCAGAAGTTTTTAATTTCTGACCTCTCTTTACCTGTAAGGGTAACAGAAATTTATCAGCCCCAGCAGGAATTATAACAACGCTAGATACCTGCATATTCACAGCATATGGAAATTGCTGGTTTGATTTCAGGGCTGCATTTTCATCCTGAAATACTTCAGGGTCCCCCTTTAACCTGCTCCAGAGGCAAGAATTAATCAAATCTATTTGTATGGCATATCTATGTAAGATATCATTGCCAATGTATATTTGATTATGGGGAGTATTTAAAACTAAAAACAGGTGCTTCACTGACTTATTTCCTATAGAGATAGATAATAAGCACTTAGCTGTGATGTTATAGCTTTAAAACCTGTCATCCAGGTTGCTGACACTGTGGTCTTGGGGAGAAAGATATTTAATCACTTTAGGTTCAGCTATTTGCGCTAATAAACCTTCGCTTATATAGCTAGCTTCCTGTTTTAAGTTTATTTTAGCATACTTGGTTTTACCAAGGTCATGCACTTGTATAGGGATAAATAGATCCTCTTTAACTCTCTCAATCCCTGTGAGGTATTGAGCGTGGCCTCCCCCCTTAGGGATTTTATGATCCCCCTTGTGGAGTGATATGGTTAATACATCGCCATCTAGGGAAATATTCGCTATCTTTCCAGGCGATATTTTAAAAGTATTACCATCACAGCCACTAAAAGGAGTCTGATCATCTATTTGTAGGATAGTGATTTCAGGTACAGAGTTATTCCTGAAATGAATCTCCACAGCATCTGGTTTCTCTTCTACCACGTGACAGCTATGTCGGGCGCGAGATATACCAGATTTTTCATAATTGATAGGCCGTTTAACTTGTGACCAAATTACATTATTTATGCAATCAATTATGGTGCTTAATCGCTTCAGGAGATCACTACCAATAATTAAACAATCAGTTGGCAGATCCACTATAATGACAGGGTGTCTTATGACCCTGTTCCCCAATTTAAATTTTAACCATGCAGTACCGTAAACTTTTAGGGAGTCACCCCCAACACCTATTAGAGAACCGTCAAATTCTTTTATTTTAGGTTTGTGGGGTGTTAGCTCATTTAGCTGTGTGTAGTACCTGTGGGATAAGATAGTCGCCTATGACCCAGTGTCAATTAATCCCCTGATAGGGTTGGAGACTGAATCTTGCAGCTCAACTAATACATAATATCTTCCTGCAGTTTCTACCATTTCACACATAAAATTGGCATTCTCACACATCTGTGGGCTTCGCCACGTGTTACCTGAATTCGCCGTGTCATTCGATGCAGAGGAATCTTCATACCTACCTGTTTCCTCTATGACAGGGTCAGTTGGATTCTTTTGTACTGCATCTGTGGAGATAAGGTTAGGAGAGAGCTGCAAGGGAAGAGGTTTGTTAGTTTTTCCCGGATGAGGTCGCTCATCGTCACAGCTAATTTGTCCGTTTCCGGTCTGTGGGGAGAGAACATGATTAGTATCATTGATATTTATTATTACATTTTGTATATTTCTCCCCTCCCCTTCAGGTGATACTGCAGTATTTATGACTGTGCCTGTGGTCCACTGCTGACCACTGGCTGTACCCCTAAAAAAGTATTGTTCGGTTGCTGAGCCGTAGATTTTTGACTCATATTAGCGATTTGTTCGCTCAACCGATTTAACTGGGTAAACAGCATATCTACCTGATTGTACAAGTTACCTCTACCCCTGGGCCTATCTCCTGGTGCCCCATTGTACTGATTCCTGGACCATTGGGTTCCCTCAGAATCAGGGCCGTTATTTCTATTCTGGCATGGTTGCCCCTGGGGTTCAGCTTGTTCAGCATTAGTATTTTGGGGAGCATTATATACCTGGGGTGTCTGGTTACTCTGAGAATATCTTCGCCGTCTATTGTATCTACCCTTGCGCGGATACCAATTATTTGGTGGGTATTCTCTTTGTGAGTAATTATTCACCTGATTATGTCCCCCACTTTGGTTATAGTCTCCCTGCGCCTCAACCTGTGTAGGGGGAGGGACGGAATTAAACTTCTGTGGAGATGGCATGTTTTGACTGGCCACCTCTGCATAAGTTTTGTTTTTAGACTCCAAATTGAGGGGTTTAGGTGACACCCTAGTTTCTGCTACAATTTTGGGTTTTGATTCCTTTTTAACCCCCTGCTCACTGGACTGCTGAATAGAGTATAACTTCATACTCTCTTTGATCAGCCATTCCAATGAGCAGTCCTCATCAAAATCTCTAGCTAAGTTGATTTTGATGGGTGTAGGCAATGCTTCAAAAAATAAATTTACAAATTCTGAGCCATCAAATCTGGGATTATCTTCAGCCATACTGTACGCATTTTTCAATACAGAAAGGAATTCGATTGGACTCTGATTCGCACAACACTTTAAACCATATACCGCTATCTTCGCTGCAGTTTTAGTGCGATATTGCCCGAATTCTTTTCTGCATTGTTGTTTTACCCCATTCCAGGAATGAATATTCATATCCTTTAGTGAGGCAAAGAATTTGTGATGCTTACTGTTAAATACCCAAGGTAGAAATTCAATTTTCAATTTCTCACTTGTAACATTCATTATAGCTAACGCATTTTCAAAAGCCTGTAAATGATCAATTACAGATGTTGTTCCCTTATTGGAGAATATAGGTACTGCGCGTTGTACGAAGGTGATTATTTTATGGGAATCATAGACTTTATCAGACTTATTTTGGGATTCTCTGTTAGAGTTTCCCTCCCCCGCATCAGCTGCGCTACAGCTGTCCTCTAGATTTACATCCTGAGGGGATTGTCTATTTGGAAAATCTATTTCTGACCCGTTAGGGGTCATTTGTCTATGTTGTTCTATATATTTTCGTACCTCGTCCCTGACGCGTTCGCTAAAGGAGTTAGCATTATCTGTATTATTCTCATTGCTAATATAGGGGTTTTCATTATGGCGATATGACCTTTTTAAATCGCTTAATTCTCTCTGGCTTTGCGCAAGCTGTTTATTTAAATCTTGTATCTGTGCGATTAAGTCTGTATTATGCTTATCTAAGGCTATTAGGTTTTGGGCAAATTCATCCATTTTATTTTTGGCTATTTTTAAACCCTCTTCGCGTCTGCGCGAGGAACGAATACTATTTTCTAGCTCCTGTATTTGCAATCGTTTGTCTGTGACACAAAACGACATTTCGTCAATTATGCATATTAAAAGGGGCCAGGATTTTAGTATTAGTTCGTCTCGCTTTATGGGAGCTTTGCATTGATTAATCGTTAATAATTCCTGGAAGAATTCATTCTCTTCATTCCACATATTATTATTAACGGTAATATTTTTAGCCCTAGTTTCAAGCGTATCCTTAAAATCATTTAATTCACCCGCAATATTAAACTTCCCTTTAAGGTAACTTAAGATATCTTTCTTAAGGACCTGACCTTTAGTAATAGGTATGGTTATGGGACCAATTTCATTGCTATGTATAGAATTAAATGAGTCACTTCTGGCTACAGACATTATTATATTGGTTTAGTACTTAGTTAAACTAAAACGCTAATACGATTTTTGCCAATAATATAAGAGAGAAGGAAAAATGTTATATTTAAAAAAAAAAAAAATATTATTAATTTTGAAATATGAAAAATTAATATTTCGAAATATGAAAAATTTATATTTTTGATTAACTTTGAAAATATGAAAAATTAATATTTTTGATTAATTTTTAAATATGAAAAATTTATATTTTTATTAATCTTTCAAAAATTAATCTTTAATAATATTTCAAGATATTAATATCAATCTCGAAATATGAAAATTAATATTTCAACTTTTCAAAAAAAATTATATCTTCAAAATATAAATATCGAAATATGATTTTTTTTTTCTCTTTTATAATAATTTCTATTTACTTACAAATATATTATATCAATTATGATGGATATTATTAAATCTCATGCAAAGTGCCTCCAATTATTATGTCAGTATATTTATGAAAATATTAGTAGTGCTATCCAAATAATATATCAGTTTATGGCAGGGTTATAAACACAATCTTATATTAATTTTCCTTAAAAATTGAAACCCTAATCAACCATGCATCTACTAGACCATACAATTAATATAAATATCTGAATTCTTTTATTTAGTTAATATCCATAAACATATTGAAGTATATTCGCAATAAAAGGAAATGAAACAAAATTTATATGCATTAAAACCAACTCTTAAGATATGCTATCCTTCTTACAAAACCCAGAAAAATATACCTTCACAATTCAGCCTTATTTATTTAATACAATGGGACTAAAACCTTTAACATCCAAGCAATACAATACTAAACTGTGCTCTTTCAACAATAGGATAATATATATATATTCTGCTATTTAACTGCAATTTATCTTAATACAGAATTAACTTACAATATCAGAACTTGCACAGATGATTTACTTAGCAAATCAGATACAGATTTAAAAGTATAATCTGCTCTTTAAATCTATTAACTGTAAAGGCTATGCATATGACTTATCTTACAAAACCCAGAAAACTGTATCTTTAAACTGCAGTGACTTTAAAATATCACATGTAATTAGAAGCCCTTTTCTTATACTCTATATATATACGTTACCAAAATGAGATCCAACTTCAAGATTTTTCACACCTCATATAAAATAAGTGTAATTGCAATGGAATAGGAGAGTATGGCCCTAGTTTGACTGTGTCCCACGCAAAACAGTTTCAGTCAGTTACAAAACTTTGCAGCCAGTGTCTTCCCCTTTCCTTCTGCATACAACTTATTAGTCTAATCATAGGTGTGAAATATGGGTGGCCCTTCAAAACCTTGTCCCTCTATTGGATAATCTGAATATCCCATTTCCAACAGCCAAAAAGCTTTCTGGCTGTAGTTCTCTCATGGCAACACTGGGTGGCATCATTACAAACATACATAGCAACATTTGAATCAACTTAAATCAGTATTTCTATTAAATGGTTATTCATTTTATCATAATTTACTGCAACAACTATTCACAATATTTGTTTTGGATAAGTTATATCTTAATGAATTTTCTGATCATTTTGATATGAAACATCAAATACATCTAGCATTATATTAAAATAATTTATATTTCATAGTCATATCATATCAAATATATATCTCATAGTCATATCACATCAAAGTAACTTCCATATTTTCATCTCACTATATTTTAAAAGATGTATGTGAAACTTTATAAACATTTATTTGCACGTTTATATGATATGACTTAATTCATTTCATGCAGGCATTCCGTCTCTTTCTAAGTGCATAGATTGATGCTCATGACCAATGGTTGTCTGCAATAAAAATAGAAATAATTATTTGAGATGATCCAAGCATTCATATGTCTATGGTCCATAAGTATTTATTTATATTCTTAAAAACACAGAGGCTAAGTAAGATCTTTTGTGTTTTCAAAACATATATATCATTTCTATGTATATCTGAATTTATTTCCTATATAAATATCCCCTGCAGCAATTATCTATTTAATACAATGTGCTTAATTTCAATATATATATCATGAATCATTCTAAACATACATGGAAAACTGGCATTGTTCCCCTTGCAAAATGTATTTAATTTTATTTGTGTCACCTTCCCCCAAGATGGGGGTTTGCAGTACGTCTTCAAATAGAGATTCAGTGAGATAGAACTGTTGTATCACACGTGTCAAATTCCAAAGGGGTCCTTGAACACATTCTTTTCTCACCTCACCAAATGTTCTGAAGTTATAAAAATCTGCATATATAGTCAAATGAATAGGGTCACTGAGCTATTTCCTTTAGAAAAGAAATGTTTGTGTGTTTTACACTACAGGGGTCGTGCTTCAAAAGGCTCTGCTGATCGTCAATCCTGATAGACGTGTATTAGAAGCTGTGTTCAACAAACTCATGTTCAATTAATCCTGAGGTCTCATCTAACATATACAGTGTATAAAATATACATATATATATATATATATATATATATATGTACACATATGTAATATTCATCATAATATTCATATACTCTGACAATGTATGTATATATATATATATATATATACACACACACACATATATATACACATATATATATATATATATATATATATATATATACACACATTTATATTTAAATATATATATACACATATATATAAAGACAGGGAGAGGAGAGAGGTGTAAATACTGCTAAATAGTTCCAATATATATCACGGTGCAGTACTCAAATTTAAATATATCAATTAAAATGGAGAGAAGACTCAAAGGATATCCAATACCATCCTTTGAAAGAGAGGAAAACAGCACTAGTAACTTAACAAAAAGGTATATTTATTCTGCCCTCTGACAATAAGAGCAAATACCACTGTACAATGATACAGTGTATACAGTTTCCAAAAAGCGTAGAGAGTGTTTCTTTTGGAAACTGTATATACTGTATCGTTGTACACACAACTTTGTATTTACAATGTATAATGTTTGTTACATCTTATAGTGACAGCGGTACCGTTTAGTCCTTTACATTTTTAACAGGTTGATATGTTAAGTGTACAAAGAAGAAGGCGCTTAAGCGCCTCTCTTTTCTTCCCCTTCTTCTTTGTAGACGTCATACCATTCTGATGTGAGGAGAGTGCAGCTTCCTACAACTCCCTTATTCTCATCCTGCTGATCCCATCCCCCTCCCATGGCTTGGACTCATCATTGGGATTATTCCAAATAGAGACTTTCGGCTAGATTTGGAGTTTTGTCGGTAACGACCCGAAAATCTAACGCCAGCTTTTTTCTGGCCGCACCATAAAAATAACTCTGGTATTGAGAGTCCACATAAAGGCTGCGTTAGGCTCCAAAAAAGGAGCGTAGAGCATATTTAATGCAGCTTCAACTCTCGATACCAGAGTTGCTTACGCAAGCGGCCAGCCTCAAAAACGTGCTCGTGCACGATTCTCCCATAGAAAACAATGGGGCTGTTTGAGCTGAAAAAAAACCTAACACCTGCAAAAAAGCCGCGTTCAGCTCCTAACGCAGCCCCATTGTTTGCTATGCGGAAACACTTCCTACGTCTGCACCTAACACTCTAACATGTACCCTGAGTCTAAACACCCCTAACCTTACACTTATTAACCCCTAATCTGCCGCCCCCACTATCGCTGACCCATGCATATTATTATTAACCCCTAATCTGCCGCTCCGTAAACCGCCGCTACTTACATTA
The DNA here is from genome assembly GCF_027579735.1 of Bombina bombina. Taxonomy (NCBI): domain Eukaryota; kingdom Metazoa; phylum Chordata; class Amphibia; order Anura; family Bombinatoridae; genus Bombina; species Bombina bombina. Next base: position 44,079,201 of record NC_069505.1, on the reverse strand, counting down.
TCCCTATGTACCCCTAATCTGCTGCCCTAACATCGCTGACCCCTATATTATATTTATTAACCCCTAATCTGCCCCCCCAATGTTGCCTCCACCTGCCTACACTTATTAACCCCTAATCTGCTGACCGGACCGCACCACTATTATTATAAAGTTATTAACCCCTAATCCGCCTCACTAACCCTATAATAAATAGTATTAACCCCTAATCTGCCCTCCCTAACATCGCCGACACCTAACTTCAAACATTAACCCCTAATCTGCCGACTGGAGCTCACCGCTATTCTAATAAATGTATTAACCCCTAAAGCTAAGTCTAACCCTAACACTAACACCCCCCTAAGTTAAATATAATTTAAATCTAACAAAATTAATTAACTCTTATTAAATAACTTATTCCTATTTAAAGCTAAATACTTACCTGTAAAATAAATCCTAATATAGCTACAATATAAATTATAATTATATTATAGCTATTTTAGGATTAATATTTATTTTACAGGTAACTTTGTATTTATTTTAACCAGGTACAATAGCTATTAAATAGTTAAGAACTATTTAATAGCTAAAATAGTTAAAATAATTACAAAATTACCTGTAAAATAAATCCTAACCTAAGTTACAATTAAACCTAACACTACACTATAAATAAATTAATTAAATAAACTACCTACAATTACCTACAATTAACCTAACACTACACTATCAATAAATTAATTAAATACAATTCCTACAAATAACAACAATTAAATAAACTAGCTAAAGTACAAAAAATAAAAAAGAACTAAGTTACAAAAAATAAAAAAATATTAACAAACATAAGAAAAATATTACAACAATTTTAAACTAATTACACCTACTCTAAGCCCCCTAATAAAATAACAAAGCCCCCCAAAATAATAAAATGCCCTACCCTATTCTAAATTACTAAAGTTCAAAGCTCTTTTACCTTACCAGCCCTGAACAGGGCCCTTTGCGGGGCATGCCCCAAGAAATTCAGCTCTTTTGCCTGTAAAAAAAACATACAATACCCCCCCAACATTACAACCCACCACCCACATACCCCTAATCTAACCCAAACCCCCCTTAAATAAACCTAACACTAAGCCCCTGAAGATCATCCTACCTTGTCTTCACCTCACCGGGTATCACACCGATCCGTCCAGAAGAGCTCCTCCGATGTCCTGATCCAAGCACAAGCGGGGGGCTGAAGAGGTCCATGATCCGGCTGAAGTCTTCATCCAAGCGGGGCAGAAGAGGTCTTCCATCTGATTGAAGTCTTCATCCAAGCGGCATCCATCCGGAGCGAAGCGGCAGCATCCTGAAGACCTCCGACGCGGAACATCCATCCTGGCCGACGACTGAACGACGAATGACGGTTCCTTTAAATGACGTCATCCAAGATGGCGTCCCTCGAATTCCGATTGGCTGATAGGATTCTATCAGCCAATCGGAATTAAGGTAGGAATATTCTGATTGGCTGATGGAATCAGCCAATCAGAATCAAGTTCAATCCGATTGGCTGATCCAATCAGCCAATCAGATTGAGCTCGCATTCTATTGGCTGTTCTGATCAGCCAATAGAATGCGAGCTCAATCTGATTGGCTGATCGGATCAGCCAATCGGATTGAACTTGATTCTGATTGGCTGACTCCATCAGCCAATCAGAATATTCCTACCTTAATTCCGATTGGCTGATAGAATCCTATCAGCCAATCGGAATTCGAGGGACGCCATCTTGGATGACGTCATTTAAAGGAACCGTCATTCGTCGTTCAGTCGTCGGCCAGGATGGATGTTCCGCGTTGGAGGTCTTCAGGATGCTGCCGCTTCGCTCCGGATGGATGCCGCTTGGATGAAGACTTCAATCGGATGGAAGACCTCTTCTGCCCCGCTTGGATGAAGACTTCAGCCGGATCATGGACCTCTTCAGCCCCCCGCTTGGGCTTGGATCAGGACATCGGAGGAGCTCTTCTGGACGGATCGGTGTGATACCCGGTGAGGTGAAGACAAGGTAGGATGATCTTCAGGGGCTTAGTGTTAGGTTTATTTAAGGGGGGTTTGGGTTAGATTAGGGGTATGTGGGTGGTGGGTTGTAATGTTGGGGGGGGTATTGTATGTTTTTTTTTACAGGCAAAAGAGCTGAATTTCTTGGGGCATGCCCCGCAAAGGGCCCTGTTCAGGGCTGGTAAGGTAAAAGAGCTTTGAACTTTAGTAATTTAGAATAGGGTAGGGCATTTTTTTATTTTGGGGGGCTTTGTTATTTTATTAGGGGGCTTAGAGTAGGTGTAATTAGTTTAAAATTGTTGTAATATTTTTCTTATGTTTGTAAATATTTTTTTATTTTTTGTAACTTAGTTCTTTTTTATTTTTTGTACTTTAGCTAGTTTATTTAATTGTATTTATTTGTAGGAATTGTATTTAATTAATTTATAGATAGTGTAGTGTTAGGTTAATTGTAGGTAATTGTAGGTAGTTTATTTAATTAATTTATTGATAGTGTAGTGTTAGGTTTAATTGTAACTTAGGTTAGGATTTATTTTACAGGTAATTTTGTAATTATTTTAACTATTTTAGCTATTAAATAGTTCTTAACTATTTAATAGCTATTGTACCTGGTTAAAATAAATACAAAGTTACCTGTAAAATAAATATTAATCCTAAAATAGCTATAATATAATTATAATTTATATTGTAGCTATATTAGGATTTATTTTACAGGTAAGTATTTAGCTTTAAATAGGAATAATTTATTTAATAAGAGTTAATTAATTTCGTTAGATTTAAATTATATTTAACTTAGGGGGGTGTTAGGGTTAGACTTAGCTTTAGGGGTTAATACATTTATTAGAATAGCGGTGAGCTCCAGTCGGCAGATTAGGGATTAATAATTGAAGTTAGGTGTCGGCGATGTTAGGGAGGGCAGATTAGGGGTTAATACTATTTATTATAGGGTTAGTGAGGTGGATTAGGGGTTAATAACTTTATAATAATAGCGGTGCGGTCCGCTCGGCAGATTATGGGTTAAAAAAATTTAATCGAGTGTCGGCGATGTGGGGGGACCTCGGTTTAGGGGTACATAGGTAGTTTATGGGTGTTAGTGTACTTTAGAGTACAGTAGTTAAGAGCTTTATAAACCGGCGTTAGCCCAGAAAGCTCTTAACTACTGACTTTTTTCCTGCGGCTGGAGTTTTGTCGTTAGATGTCTAACGCTCACTTCAGACATGACTCTAAATACCGGAGTTAGAAAGATCCCATTGAAAAGATAGGATACGCAATTGACGTAAGGGGATCTGCGGTATGGAAAAGTCACGGCTGAAAAGTGAGCGTTAGACCCTTTTTTGAGTGACTCCAAATACCGGAGGTAGCCTAAAACCAGCGTTAGGAGCCTCTAACGCTGGTTTTCACGGCTAACGCCAAACTCCAAATCTAGGCCTTAGTTATTAATTTTTTCAATTGTTCATTGGAATGTTATATATACTTGTAAGTAGTTTATTACTTTATACCAATATAAACGTATATTTAGATAGGAATATCATTTAGAATTACACCTGGTATACCTCCTCTTTTCATATTTATATAGAGCGCCCCCTTTTAGTATATATTTAGAGAGATACCCGCTGTTTGATATGTTAAGTGTTTGTATGCTCATTGGTATTTGCTCTTATTGTCAGAGGGCAGAATAAATATACTTTTTTGTTAAGTTACGAGTGCTTTTTTTCTCTATTTCAAAGGATAGTATTGGATATCCTTTGAGTCTTCTCTCCATTTTAATTGATATATATATATATATATATATATATATACAGGGAGTGCAGAATTATTAGGCAAGTTATATTTTTGAGGATTAATTTTATTATTGAACAACAACCATGTTCTCAATGAACCCAAAAAACTCATTAATATCAAAGCTGAATAGTTTTGGAAGTAGTTTTTAGTTTGTTTTTAGTTATAGCTATTTTAGGGGGATATCTGTGTGTGCAGGTGACTATTACTGTGCATAATTATTAGGCAACTTAACAAAAAACAAATATATACCCATTTCAATTATTTATTTTTACCAGTGAAACCAATATAACATCTCAACATTCACAAATATACATTTCTGACATTCAAAAACAAAATAAAAACAAATCAGTGACCAATATAGCCACCTTTCTTTGCAAGGACACTCAAAAGCCTGCCATCCATGGATTCTGACAGTGTTTTGATCTGTTCACCATCAACATTGCATGCAGCAGCAACCACAGCCTCCCAGACACTGTTCAGAGAGGTGTACTGTTTTCCCTCCTTGTAAATCTCACATTTGATGATGAACCACAGGTTCTCAATGGGGTTCAGATCAGGTGAACAAGGAGGCCATGTCATTAGATTTTCTTCTTTTATACCCTTTCTTGCCAGCCACGCTGTGGAGTACTTGGACGCGTGTGATGGAGCATTGTCCTGCATGAAAATCATGTTTTTCTTGAAGAATGCAGACTTCTTCCTGTACCACTGCTTGAAGAAGGTGTCTTCCAGAAACTGGCAGTAGGACTGGGAGTTGAGCTTGACTCCATCCTCAACCCAAAAAGGCCCCACAAGCTCATCTTTGATGATACCAGCCCAAACCAGTACTCCACCTCCACCTTGCTGGCGTCTGAGTCGGACTGGAGCTCTCTGCCCTTTACCAATCCAGCCACGGGCCCATCCACCTGGCCCATCAAGACTCACTCTCATTTCATCAGTCCATAAAACCTTAGAAACATCAGTCTTGAGATATTTCTTGGCCCAGTCTTGACGTTTCAACTTGTGTGTCTTGTTCAGTAGTGGTCGTCTTTCAGCCTTTCTTACCTTGGCCATGTCTCTGAGTATTGCACACCTTGTGCTTTTGGGCACTCCAGTGATGTTGCAGCTCTGAAATATGGCCAAACTGGTGGCAAGTGGCATCTTGGCAGCTGCACGCTTGACTTTTCTCAGTTCATGGGCAGTTATTTTGCGCCTTGGTTTTTCCACACGCTTCTTGCGACCCTGTTGACTATTTTGAATGAAACGCTTGATTGTTTGATGATCACGCTTCAGAAGCTTTGCAATTTTAAGAGAGCAATTTTGCATCCCTCTGCAAGATATCTCACTATTTTTGACTTTTCTGAGCCTGTCAAGTCCTTCTTTTGACCCATTTTGCCAAAGGAAAGGAAGTTGCCTAATAATTATGCACACCTGATATAGGGTGTTGATGTCATTAGACCACACCTCTTCTCATTACAGAGATGCACATCACCTAATATGCTTAATTGGTAGTAGGCTTTCGAGCCTATACAGCTTGGAGTAAGACAACATGCATAAAGAGGATGATGTGGTCAAAATACTCATTTGCCTAATAATTCTGCACTCCCTGAATATATACACACACATATATATATATATATATATATATATATAAATTATGCTTACCTGATCATTTCCTTTTCTTCTGATGGAAAGAGTCCACAGCCTTTTGGGAATTCAGAACCTGGCCACCAGGAGGAGGCAAAGACACCCCAGCCAAAGGCTTAAATACCCCTCCCACTTCCGTCATCCCCCAGTCATTCTGCCGAGGAACAAGGAACATTAGAAGAAATATCAGGGTGAAAAGGTGCCAGAAGAACAAAGAACAGACACACCACAAAAAATACGGGTGGGGAGCTGTGGACTCTTTCCATCTAAAGAAAAGAAAATTATCAGGTAAGCATAATTTATGTTTTTCTTCATAAATGGAAATAGTCCACAGCTGCATTCATTACTTTTGGGAAAACAATACCCAAGCTATAGAGGACACTGAATGCTAAAACAGGAGAGTACAAAAAGGCAGCCCATTCTGAGGGCACCAGGCCTGAAACCCCTACACAACAAAAAACCTGCTTCGTCCTAAGCCAAGAAAACTTTGAAAAAGGACACTGACCCACAGAAGATAACAAGCCTTGCTAGAGACCGCAGAAAAATAGACTCGACTGAGCCAACATGCTTCCGGGAGACACCATCGCCCAGCAGTCGGTCCCCCACAACACACCCCTGACGAGAGAAAGGGATCAACCAATGTAAACTCCCAAAAGGAAGAGAACACAGAGAAACTAAACAAGGATACCCAGAAGACCCTAAACAGGGTACAACAAGTTCCAAATAAAATAAGGAAAAAACTCCAGAACCAAGTCAAGCTCACAGAGACCAAAAACCAGTCCTGAGAAACAAGGGGAGGCAACACCCGGACCCCAAAGAGTACAGAAACTACAAGATTAGTACCAGGATCCGAAAACAGAGAATAAAACTTCTATTACAGTGCAAACACACCCTAAATAACAACTGAAGACGAAGTCCTCAAGTCGCCACTCAGAATATCAAGATATTCAGAAGCCAAAATACGTGCCACAAGCCCAGATAGAAAACACCTGCATCAAGCACACACAATAATCATACCAGGATGACTTGTAAACAAAAATACTTGCAGAGCAAGTAAAGAGCAGCTGAAGTAGATTTGATAAAAATACACTTCCCAGTAATGGGAATCAAACCTAAGTTGTCAAAAGACCTAAGCTGTTGCTCTAATGATTATACCTGATCAGAGAACCAACCCCACCTTCAAACTGCGAAACATCCACTGAGCAGTGGACACATCATAGGCTATCCACAAGCCACCACAACTACTCGCGTAACTTGAACATGGAGAAGCACCGAAACCTCAAGAGAGGCTCACCGTACCTCAAGACCCGAGGACTAACCCCAGATCCCAGATTCTGCTCCCAACACCAGACGAGCCCAGTGGCAAGCAGATCTGACAAGCAGGGGAACAAAAAAAAACAATCTCTGCCCAGAAAAAACAGAATGGGACGGACCTAGCCACCCCAATAGAGTTTGGGTGCCAACCCAAATAGGTCCCTCAATTAGGAACTCCCAAGACAACCTCATAGAGATGAACGGAGAAATGCAGTAGATCCCAATAAGACCCAGCACGATACTGAAGACAGTCTCAATGCAGTCTTCAATCTCCACAGATGGAACAGAACAACCCACTATAGGGTAAAATACCCATTCCAATCACCTGCCCACAAGACACGACAGCCAACCTTCCAAGAGAGGAAATTCCACCTCCTAAAGGAGAACAAAATAACCCCCCAAAGGGGAAAGCACAGAGAACAACAACCCCAAACAGGAAGCCGTAGACTGATGAAAACAAAAGCTGAATGAAAATCATCCAGACACCAAAACACAGAAGAACTCCCAATGAAGGAGATCATCCATCATTCAAAGGACAGGACAGATCAAAAAGAGCGTATCCAAAAATGCACAGATCCTGGCCAAGCTGCAAGCAGCTCAACTAACTAGACCCTAAGTTATAGCCAATGTTCCCTGGAAAACTGGAACGCACTGAACCAGCCACAGGATCATAAGGTTCCGGACATCCGGAAAGATCCAAGACAAAAACTATAGGCCGGAGCCCAGAAAGGTGTGGAACCAACCACACCCCAGGGAACACAAATACCCCGTCTGAAAACAGACCTCACAGAGGAATGACCAGGAATAACTGGAAAAAACGGAAAACAAGAGTCACTAGAAAATTCCCAACTCCAAGGGAGAGAACACCCCTTGCCAGAGTCCAGTACTCCAAAAGGAGATAGAGCCAACAGAGTCACTACAAGACTCTAGAGCCCAAAAGGCGGGCAGAACAACACCAAGACATCCAAGACCAAGGTAAAAAAAATAGAGGACCAAATCGTCCAGAGAGGGAGTAGAACAAGGCTAGAGCAAACCCACGAGACCACGCCAGTGTGCTCCTAAACGTCTCCATAAACATCTCAGAGTACGTAACCAGAGGGACAGACCTAAGGAAAAAGAATGCAAAGCATTCCAACCCCGGTAGAAAAAAACCCTAAGCAAAGCTTGGAGAAGGAGGCAACACAGCCTATTGTCCCCGAAATCTCCAAAAAGACCCTAAAAGGCAAGACCACCATGAACCGGCGGCAAGGAGGCCGTAAATCCTCCAAACCTTCACCCACGCGGGAAGGAAACACTCTAAGTCCCGACATACGTCGGAAACAACTGAGTCGGTTGCAGCGGAACTCCCCCGAATTCCAGACGACCAGCTAAAATGGCTAATGAGGACTGAACCAATCCTCCATGCCACACAAACCCTTAGGTCCTTTCAGAATGCTCAGCAGAACTTGTAAATTAAAAACAAAAATAATAATAATGTGAAGCACTCCGCACCCTACCCGGATCAGCCAGGTAGAACAGGCACCACCAGTTTGAAATAGGGACAGAGGGATCTGAACCCAAGCAGGACTAGCCTGCAACCAAGGGCCCAAGGCCTCATATATTCACCCCCAGAGGGAGAATAAACGGCAGATAAACATAGGACCAAACACGTCCTCTAGACAAACTTCCGTAGAAGTAAACAGTGCGATCAAAAGGACGCAAGTATATATTCCAGAAATTAAAATTCCAGAAGGGAAAATAAAACAAACATGAGCTGTAAGCAATAAACATTCATCCTAACCGGAGTGAATAAAGAAGGCAACCCGTTCTCACCTAATAAGAACAGACACACCCGCAGGAATAGCCCAACAGGGACCCTGTTCTGCCAAACTCATAACTGGAAAAGGATACTCAACAGTAAGCCTATAAGAGGAATACTTCATCCCCTTATATCTAATTCTGAAAGCTATTTGAAGAAGAAGACTGAGACTTCTCAGATCCATTAAAGATGGGATCTTCCAATGACACCAAAGCATGCCCCAATAGAACACGAAGGCGCACCAGTCCATACCGAAAAGCACAGCATACCCCCGCCGCCATATATATATATATATATATATATATATATACACAGTATATATATATATATATATATATATATATACATACATATATGCATATTGTCAGGGTATTGCTGAGTGACATTATATAAGATATATATATATATATATATATATATATATATATAAATATACACATATATATATGCATTAAATAGATACATAATTAATGTATCTTAAAATATTAACCCTGGGTACAAATGTTTTGAAATTGTAAAGTACAGGTCTATTCAAACAGGCCTGAAACTACATCCCAGACAAAGACCTCCCCCTAGCTATACTCAAATACAGATGGCTGCCTCAAAGAACAAAAGGAAATAAACATTTGTCACAAACTATAAGAGATAATGTCAATTCAAAGAAAAGTTTGATCTCTACCTGAACAGTGGGTAATAAAATTAGCAGATCAAGGGAACCCCTGACACAGGTCTGGACTCATGTTTGAAGCTAGCAAAATCTCAGAAGGGTAATTAATTTAACACAGGCAAATGATGAGACAAAGAATCCTTTGAAGGTTTGAATACACATATGTTATCTAGAAAATACACTTACAGGCATGTGATAATATTGTGACCTTAAAGTTCATTTTAAAGTACAAATCGTCTATAATTTGCAGAAATATTTAATATACCAAGACTTTATGAAAGAATACCAACATATCAGATTACCTTTAGGAATATACCATATTGAATAAATGTCTGATATATTAAACAAATTGCTGCATTGATGAATTTAAAATGTTTAATTGTGTCAGAATAAAACATTTGTTTTTGTTTTTCAGAATCTAGTGTGAAAATGAGGTTATGAAATACATACATACTAGATAAATTGTCCTATGACTGAAATCATAGATATGAGACCATATTCCTGTACCTTATTAAGGAATGGCTTCAAATAAAATATATATATTATATAGTAAATAATGAAGTTACATATATGTATATATCTATGGTAATATTGGTTCCAACAACATTCTATTGCAAGTATGTATGGAATATACAGATATGCTTGAAAATGCAATGTAATACCAGGATATTAAATGCTATGATTCCATGAAGAGCAAATAATTAAGAATATTATTATTATCATTTATTTGTATAGCGCCGCCAAATTCCGTAGCGTAATATAATTATTGATTAATATGGCTATATGATTAATCGCATCAGACTGCTACTTACAGACAATACTTTGATATAAAATAGTAGGAAATATATATCATATGTATATATATACTGTAAAATAAATATACCCATGTTTGGACTTGTAAATACGTGTTCAGTTAGATTAGATGGGCCATGTATTGAACATATAGTTTATTAATACTAGGAAATAATAAATATATTCAATATACATTCAGACTAAGGCCTCTAGTTATCAATGTCTGTCGGACCTGATCCGACAGAGCGGATCTGGTCTGACAGACATCGCTGAATACGGCGAGCAATACGCTTGCCGTATTCAGCATTGCACCAGCAGCTCACAAGCTGCTGGTGCAACGCCGCCCCCTGCAGACTCGCGGCCAATGGGCCGCCAGCAGGGGGGTGTCAATCAACCCGATCGTATTCGATCGGGTTGATTTCCGGCGATGTGTGTCCGTCTGCTCAGAGCAGGCGGACAGGTTATGAAGCAGAGGTCTTTGTGACCGCTGCTTCATAACTGCTGTTTCTGGCGAGCCTGAAGCCTCGCCAGAAACACGGGGCATCATGCTCCATACGGAGCTTGATACATATGCCCCTAAGGGCGTACCCAGAATTTCACTGAATGATTAGAAATAGAGGTGGGTTTTATCAGAGATAAAAACTCACACACAGGAAGAAATCGGGGTCAATGCTGGCTGATGTGCTTACCTTGTCTTACTGGCTGAATTGCTTTCTAAGAAATAAACAGTCTTTGTGAGACAAATTTCTGATGGGAAACTCTTTATACCGAAAGAGAAAATAAAATTGGGCCTAATATTCACTTCCAGATTTGTGCATACTCTCTTATATGACAGTGAAAATAATTTTGATTGAGGACTGAACTCTCAAATATTGGTCATCTGGTAATGTATTATGAGTTTTGATGTTTTATATGTTAATGTTTTAAAGCAAAGATATTTTGAATAAATGTCTGATATATTAAACAAATAGCTGCATTGATGAATTTAAAATGTTTAATTGTGTCAGAATAAAACATTTGTTTTTGTTTTTCAGAATCTAGTGTGAAAATGAGGTTATGAAATACATACATACTAGATAAATTGTCCTATGACTGAAATCATAGATATGAGACCATATTCCTGTACCTTATTAAGGAATGGCTTCAAATAAAATATATATATTATATAGTAAATAATGAAGTTACATATATGTATATATCTATGGTAATATTGGTTCCAACAACATTCTATTGCAAGTATGTATGGAATATACAGATATGCTTGAAAATGCAATGTAATACCAGGATATTAAATGCTATGATTCCATGAAGAGCAAATAATTAAGAATATTATTATTATCATTTATTTGTATAGCGCCGCCAAATTCCGTAGCGTAATATAATTACTGATTAATATGGCTATATGATTAATCGCATCAGACTGCTACTTACAGACAATACTTTGATATAAAATAGTAGGAAATATATATCATATGTATATATATACTGTAAAATAAATATACCCATGTTTGGACTTGTAAATACGTGTTCAGTTAGATTAGATGGGCCATGTATTGAACATATAGTTTATTAATACTAGGAAATAATAAATATATTCAATATACATTCAGACTAAGGCCTCTAGTTATCAATGTCTGTCGGACCTGATCCGACAGAGCGGATCTGGTCTGACAGACATCGCTGAATACGGCGAGCAATACGCTTGCCGTATTCAGCATTGCACCAGCAGCTCACAAGCTGCTGGTGCAACGCCGCCCCCTGCAGACTCGCGGCCAATGGGCCGCCAGCAGGGGGGTGTCAATCAACCCGATCGTATTCTATCGGGTTGATTTCCGGCGATGTGTGTCCGTCTGCTCAGAGCAGGCGGACAGGTTATGAAGCAGAGGTCTTTGTGACCGCTGCTTCATAACTGCTGTTTCTGGCGAGCCTGAAGCCTCGCCAGAAACACGGGGCATCATGCTCCATACGGAGCTTGATACATATGCCCCTAAGGGCGTACCCAGAATTTCACTGAATGATTAGAAATAGAGGTGGGTTTTATCAGAGATAAAAACTCACACACAGGAAGAAATCGGGGTCAATGCTGGCTGATGTGCTTACCTTGTCTTACTGGCTGAATTGCTTTCTAAGAAATAAACAGTCTTTGTGAGACAAATTTCTGATGGGAAACTCTTTATACCGAAAGAGAAAATAAAATTGGGCCTAATATTCACTTCCAGATTTGTGCATACTCTCTTATATGACAGTGAAAATAATTTTGATTGAGGACTGAACTCTCAAATATTGGTCATCTGGTAATGTATTATGAGTTTTGATGTTTTATATGTTAATGTTTTAAAGCAAAGATATTTTGAATAAATGTCTGATATATTAAACAAATAGCTGCATTGATGAATTTAAAATGTTTAATTGTGTCAGAATAAAACATTTGTTTTTGTTTTTCAGAATCTAGTGTGAAAATGAGGTTATGAAATACATACATACTAGATAAATTGTCCTATGACTGAAATCATAGATATGAGACCATATTCCTGTACCTTATTAAGGAATGGCTTCAAATAAAATATATATATTATATAGTAAATAATGAAGTTACATATATGTATATATCTATGGTAATATTGGTTCCAACAACATTCTATTGCAAGTATGTATGGAATATACAGATATGCTTGAAAATGCAATGTAATACCAGGATATTAAATGCTATAATTCCATGAAGAGCAAATAATTAAGAATATTATTATTATCATTTATTTGTATAGCGCCGCCAAATTCCGTAGCGTAATATAATTACTGATTAATATGGCTATATGATTAATCGCATCAGACTGCTACTTACAGACAATACTTTGATATAAAATAGTAGGAACTATATATCATATGTATATATATACTGTAAAATAAATATACCCATGTTTGGACTTGTAAATACGTGCTCAGTTAGATTAGATGGGCCATGTATTGAACATATAGTTTATTAATACTAGGAAATAATAAATATATTCAATATACATTCAGACTAAGGCCTCTAGTTATCAATGTCTGTCGGACCTGATCCGACAGAGCGGATCTGGTCTGACAGACATCGCTGAAAACGGCGAGCAATACGGGGCATCATGCTCCATACGGAGCTTGATACATATGCCCCTAAGGGCGTACCCAGAATTTCACTGAATGATTAGAAATAGAGGTGGGTTTTATCAGAGATAAAAACTCACACACAGGAAGAAATAGGGGTCAATGCTGGCTGATGTGCTTACCTTGTCTTACTGGCTGAATTGCTTTCTAAGAAATAAACAGTCTTTGTGAGACAAATTTCTGATGGGAAACTCTTTATACCGAAAGAGAAAATAAAATTGGGCCTAATATTCACTTCCAGATTTGTGCATACTCTCTTATATGACAGTGAAAATAATTTTGATTGAGGACTGAACTCTCAAATATTGGTCATCTGGTAATGTATTATGAGTTTTGATGTTTTATATGTTAATGTTTTAAAGCAAAGATATTTTTTATTGCTGTGGTTTAATTGAAGCTGGTATTTAAAGAGGTACTTTATAGTTGCAACGCTAGTATTAAATAGACCAGTGTATTTCATATATTAAATATACTAGCGCTAAGGCAATTATTACTGAGAAAAGGGTCAGGCATTAATATGTATTACTTCGTTGGAGCTACTGTGATATATTTTTTAAAAATTGTATTTATTATTGTAGCTAAATCTCTGGTTGCTATTAATTAAGCATTGTAAGTTAATCATTTTTTTGGCATTGGACTAGTGTTGCTGGCTAATTACAAATTGTCTTGTAAGTTTAATGGTAATATCTAATGTTTAATTCATTTTGAGTTAAGGTTAATTTATAGAAATATTTCTTCCATTTACAGGATAATAGTCTATTGAATAATAATATCTATTGAATAGTAATTCATCTAAATATCTATGGCCTGCTTAATATTTTAAAGTTGTGTTGATTAATTGATAGATATAACTGGTCATAGGTGATGTTCAGTTGCTACATAAATATAATCAAAGTGTATATAAATATTAACTGACCAGAATTAAGGAATATTATATATTGAGACTAAATATTATTTTTTAATAATAATTTTGTTGCCAAATTTATAAATATATCAATAGTGTTTATTTTGGGGTACACTAAAGAGATTTAGCATCTTCCTGTCCACTCACCTTATAGAAAAGGAATTGCAATTACAACAGCTAAGAGATTAAATTCGCTCATCACGCAAATGCGAAGAAAATATAGAAATAGCCCAAAAATGAAATTGTAAAACTTAAACAAGACATAGCTGCCTTAGATAAACATAACCAAAAATGTATCGCTAAAATAAAAAGTTTAGATGAGCAACTCAGCAATAATAAGCCCCCCTCCATTAGTGATGAAAATAATGAAAATAATAGAGATTATGAAATCCCTAAAAGAATTTGTGAGAAGTGAGATACAAGGTATAAGAGAAGACAAAGGACCCCGAATGGCTCAGAAATATACTTCCCAACTAGGCAGTCACCAAATATTTTAAATTCAGGGAATTTCTACACCTCAGAAGAAGAGGCCAGCTATTATAGCGAGTCAGAGGGCGGAGCCAGCTACCCAGATAGCCCATATAATAATAATAAACATAAGGGATCTTCCTGTAGTATAAATAGGACAGATGGGGGGCGCACCAGCCCTAATAATAAGGTCCCTAGGAGAACCCAAAATGTACCTAATAAGGTGTATGACACCACTAAGATAATTCAATTTTTAAGTAGTGCAGTACCTGTATTCTCCAAAAGGGGGACCACTTCTATAATCGATCACTTAGAGACCTATGAAAGTGATTTGTCTATACTAAATGTACATAGTGAGCAGTCTAAAATTGAATTTCTGCCATGGGTATTTGAAGGTACATATTGTAAGTTTTTTTATTTTACTGAAAGATATGAAAATTCATACTTGGAGTGAAATAAAACAACAGTGCTAAAGGTAGTTCGGGCAGTATTGTACCGCCACCGTTCCTAAAGCAGCTGTATACAGTTTGAAATGTGGCGCAAACCAAACCCCAATCAAATTCCTTTTTACACTAAAAGGTGTTTATAGTATGGACGAAAACAATCCTAAATATGAAAGCTCAGAATTTGTAAATGTATTTTATGAAGCATTACCCTCACACATCAAAGTCAATTTGGCTAAAAAAAATTATTACAAAATATATTATAATTATATTAAAATATAATTATATAAAATTATACTCCATTCAGCAGTCCAGTGAACAAGGGGTTAGAAGAGAACCGAGGCCCAACCCAAAAATTGTGGCAGAAACTAGAGTGTCACCTAGCCCCCTCAATTTTGAATCCAAAAAGAAAACGTACGCGGAAGTGGCCAGTGGAAACTGGCATTACCTACAAAGTTTTGAGTCTGCCCCTCCCCCAGCAAGGGCTGAGACACAGATTCTGCAAGCTGATAGGAGGGAATATACTCAAAATGGGAGGCAAACCCAAATAAATAGTTATCCCCAAAGTGATGAATACCCACAAGGTAATAGGTATCCCCGTAGAAGTAGATACCATAAGTGGCGCAGATACTCTCAGGATAACCAGACACCCCAATTAAATAGTGCACCCCAGGATATTAATGCCAGACAAGTTGAACCCCAAAAACCACTGCGTCAAGATAGACAAAATAGCTATGATTCTGAGGGATTCCAAGGATCCAGTAATCAATACCCTGGGGAATAAAAAAATCGGCCCATGGGTAGAAATAGCTTATATAATCAAGTGGGTCAACTTAGTACGCAGTTAAATCAATTATGTGAACAGTTTGCTAATATGAGTCAAGCTCTTACGGCTCAGAAACCCAATAATCCTTTTTTAGGGGTGACACCAGTATCCAACAATACGCCACAGGCACAAGCATAAATACTCCAATATTATCTGGGGGAGAGAAATATCAACGGGAATAATAAATGTTATTAATGATACTAATCAAATTCTTTCACTACAGCCCAGCAACGGAAGGCCTAACTGTGATGACAGATGTCCCCAGTCTGGAAGTATTAATAAATCTCCTCTTTTGCAGTTCTCCCTAAACCTTATTCCCACAGGTGGACGTACAGAGCAATCCTCACCTGGAAAAGGAAGCTCTGACTGCGACGCAATATGCAGGAAACCCGTTATCCCTATTACAGAGGAGGCGGTGGGTAAGAATTGTACTTCAGGTAATTCGTGGCGAAGCCCACAAATGTGTGAACATGCTAATTTTATATGTGAAATGGTAGAAACTGAAGGGAGATATTATGTATTAGCTGAGCTCCAGGATTCAGTTACCAACCCTATCATGGGATTAATTGATACTGGATCTCAGGCAACTATTTTATTCCACAGTTACTACACACAGCTAAATGAGCTAACGCCCCACAAGCCTAAATTCAGGGAATTTGATAGTTCATTAATATGTGTTGGGGGTGACTCTCTCAAAGTCTGGGGCACTGCATGGTTAAAGCTAAAGCTGGGAAACATGGTAATAAGACACCCTGTCATTATAGTGGATCTGCCAAATGATCGTTTAATAATTGGTATTGACCTCCTTAAGCGATTAAGTATCGTAATTGATTGCATAAATATTATTTGGTCACAAGTTAAAAGACCTATTAATTATGAACGGTCCAGCATACCTCACACCAGACATAACTGTCATGTGGTGGAAGAGAAGCCAGATGCTGTTGAAATTCATTTCAGGAATAGCTCTGTACCTGAAATAACGGTCCTTCAAATAGTTGATCAGACTCTGATGATCATACCATTAAATTTTCACCTGGAAAAATAGCCAATATTTCCCTAGACGGCGATGTATTAACCATATCTCTAAACACAGGAGATCCTAAATTCCCTAAAGGAGGCGATCACTCAATTCTTTACAGAAATTGAGAAAATTAAGGATGATTTATTTATTCCTATGCAAGTGCATGACCTGGGAAAACCAAGTATGCTAAATTAAACTTAAAACAGGAAGCTAGCTACATAAGCGTAGGCTTGTTAGCGCAGATAGCTGAACCTAAAGTAACTAAATATCTTTCTCCCCAAGATCACTGGGTACATGACCTAGATGATAACTCTGAGAGCTATAGCATTATAGCTAAGTGTTTATTATCTATTTCCATAGGTAATAAATCTGTGAAACACCTGTTTTTAGTTTTGAATAATTCCCATTATCAAATTGCATAGATATGCCATACAAATAGATTTGATTAATCTTTGCCTCTGGAGCAGGTTAAAGGGAGACCCTGAGGTATCTCAGGATGAAAATGCAGCCCTGAAATCAAACCATCAAATGTCTTATGCTGTGAATATGAAGGTGTCTAATGATATTGTAATCCCTGCAGGGGCTGATAAATTTCTCTTAACCTTACAGATAAAAAGGGGTCAGTTTCAAACTTCTGAAGCGCTAATTTGCATCTACCAGAGAATGCAAAATATGGGTATGACAATGACATACTCCTATGGTTAATATTGGAACTATTCCAATACATGTTATTGTGCATAACATGACCCCACAGGATATCACCTTATCCAAGGGAACTACCATAAGATATGCTCTGGAATCCAGTTATTACACTTCTGGATTCCAGAATAATGTAATCAGGCTAATACCTGAAAAGTTCTTAACTGAAGAGCAGTAAATAGAACAATCCTTTGCATCCATGCCAGAAGGATTATTTACAATTCAATATATTTACCCTTTCAGCTCAGAGGAAGGCATCTGTAAAATTGAAGAAGCCTCCCTGGTATTTGATCAACCGATCATAGTGCAAGAATACCCCAATACCCAAAATCCTGGGGGTAATGTAAATTATAATCAAGGGGACCTCACATCTAGGCTTGAAGAAGCCTATGAGATAGGACAGCCTGAAATCTTTCCAGGACTTCAGCAAATAGTGGAAGAGCAAATCTCCTTAGCTAATGGCTGTTCAAGTGATGATGAATGCCAACAGCTACAAGAACTCCTGATGGAGTACAAGGTATTTTTGCTAGGGATTCGTATGACTGTGGGACTACAGACCTACACATTGCAAGAATCCAAACAGATCCAAATGCACCTCCTGTATTTGTTAAGCAATACAGACTCACTTTAGCCTCATATAATTCTCTTGCAGAAATCATAAGGAAATTGGAAGAAAGGGGTATCATCAGACAGGTGCAAAGCTCTTATAATAATTATATTCTAGGAATTCTTAAACCCAATAGACAATGGCGTTTGTGTGCTGATTTAAAGGGACACTGAGCCCAAATATTTTCTTTCATGATTCAGATAGAGCATTCAATTTTAAGCAACTTTCTAATTTACTCCTATTATCATTTTTTCTTTGTTCTCTTGCTATCTTTATTTAAAAAGCAGGAATGTGATGCATTCGAGCCGGCCCATTTTTGGTTGAGAACCTGAGTTATGCTTGCTTATTGGTGGGTAAATGTAAGTCTCCAATAAGCAAGCACTATCCATGGTGCTGAACCTAAAATGGGCTGGCTGCTAAGATTTACGTCCCTGCTTTTAAAATAAAGATAGCAAGAGAACAAAGAAAAATTGATAATAGGAGTAAATTAGAGAGTTTATTAAAATGTCATGCTCTATCTGCATCATGGAAGGAAAAAAAATTTGGTTCAGTGTCCCTTTAAGACAGTTAAACAAACGAGTGTACATGTCTGACTGGCCTGTGCCATATATTGACCAGTGCCTAGCGCAGATGCAGGGATCTAAGATATTTACTGCTATTGATTGTGCGCAGGGATATTGGACCATAAAGGTACAAAAGGAAGACCAATATAAGGTAGAGTTTTCCTTCCAGAAGGTCCAATATGCATTCCAAAGACTTCCGTTTGGATACATAAATTCAGGACATGAATTTGCTGTATTCATGCATAAGGCTATGCCTGATGCACTGGAAAGGGGGATGTTATCCTATGTTGATGATATTTTATTTAAAAGCACAGACTTTGAAAAACACATAACAGAACTTAAACATGTCCTCAGCCAACTTAAAAAGGCAGGTGTTAAATGATCCCTACAAAAAGCCCAATGGTGCGGCACTCGTGTCAACTTCTTGGGACATGAAGTTACTTCTGAAGGGTTAAATCCTCAGAAGAAAAAGGTTGAAGCCATAATAAATTCTAAGAATCCCACTAACTTAAAGCAATTAAGATCATTCCTCGGTATGACAAATTATTCTCGCAAATTTATTGATAATTATGCAGAATTAGCTAAACCACTGCTGCATCTTCTAAAGAAGGATGTGATATGGCACTGGAGTGAGGCCCAAGAAACAGCCATAAAAGAGCTGAAGAGGAAACTCACTCAAGCACCTAGCTTAGCTTACCCTGAAGGTGGTAAACCTTTCTACCTAGAGACAGGTTACACAGATGTAAGCATGAGTGCTGTTTCATACTAAAAACATGATAATTTAAACAAAGTCATTGCTTATGGGAGTAAAACTTTATCCCCAGTCCCCAGTAGAAATAAAATTTAGTGATTGCTTAAAAGCCCTCTTATCTACTGTATGGGTTCTACAAAATTTCCGCAGCTACATACAGGGCGAGAAAATTATTGTAGAAACGGCCCACCAGCCTTTGCTATATTTGCAAAGTGAGAAAATAAGAGATGGGAACCTGTCTAATAGCCGCATAACAGCTTGGACTCTTTGCTTACAAGGCTGGCCTTTAGAATTTCGCTATAAGCAAAACCAAAAGAATCCAGTCGCACAGGGGCTTGATGAGCTCCATGACTGTACTGCTAAAGATCATGGGGAAGATTTATTAGAAGATGATTTCCTGGAGGAACAATTGCTTTTACCCATATTAAATATACATGGACCAGTATCAAGCATTACCTTGGGTATATGTTGATGGTTGTTCCTACCATGTCACTATTGGTAATGAGAGCAGATTAGTCGCTGGCATTGGTATAGCTTGGGCAAATGGATTCCCAAATATTTCTGTAGGTTTCAACATTGGACCAAGATCCAGTCAAGTAGCAGAACTCACAGCTATTCTAAAAAAACCCACTGAAATGACTATTGAACAAGGTATTCATGAATTATGTGTGTGACAGTTTTGTTGAATACCTGCCAACTTTGGAAAGAAATGGCATGCAGAAAACTAACAACAAATCAGTTGTTCTGCAAAATTGATAAGTTAGTGGTTTCCAATGTGTTAACCATACACTTGAAAAAGACCAAGGGTCATTCCAGGATTCTATGTCCTGATAAGGAAGGCAATGCTCTTGCAGATTCATTAGCCAAACAAGGAGCCATAACTGGAGAGCTCCTTAATATTGACCATTTAATGGGTGCAATTCATGTAGAAGTCATTACCAGAAACCGGGCTAAACAACAAAATGAGCCTAACCTGGTACAATGGAGTAAGGATTCTCCTAGTGAGGACCTGATCACTAGTCAAAAAGACCCCATTATAGGTATTTTCTATAAGCATATAGACAAACATGAAAACAACCCCATCTCAAAAGATGACTCTATTGGTAAGGAAGATCTTAGAATCTTAATTAAGTCCAAATCACAATTCAAATTACAGGATGGTTTGTTAATTAGAACCTCCAAAACAGGTATCCAACAATGGGTTGTACCTACCCAGTTCAGGGGTCTAATGCTTCAACATGCCAATGATGCTCCCACATCTGGTCATCGTGGTGCCAAATTAACATATGAAATATTGTGTTACTGCGCCTTTTGGCCGCATATGTTGAAGGATGTTTAAACCTACTGTCAAGGTTGTTTAATCTGTCCACAGTTCCAACCTACTGCGCCAACGCATAGAGTGCCATTGCAGAAAAGGGGGATGGTAATGCCATGGTCAGATATACAAATCAATTTTATTGGTCCAGTAACTAGGTTATCTAGAGGTAACAGATACATGTTAACAGTAACATGTGTGTTCACTAAATGGGTAGAGTGCATCATTGCACCCAATAATAGTGCTGAAACCACGTATTTTCCAGATTTGGTCTGCCCCAGGGAATCGAATCCGATCGGGGGACCCACTTCACTAGCGAAGTGATGACAAAAATGTGGAAAATATTAGGGATTAAAGAAAGCTCCATATTGTGAAAATCCTCAAAAAGTTTGTGAATGAAACAGGTAAGGACTGGTATGTAAAATTACCTCTAGTCCTAATGGCATGTCAAGGTATTTGAAATATTATTAAATAATATATACAGGTATGCTTGTTATTATTTAATAGGTCTGTGGATGTGTACATCAAATAATTAATTTCACTTCTAAAAGCTAATAATGAACACTGGATAGAAACCAACCCCCTCTCTCTCTCATCAAATGGATTGTTTATAGAACAAAGAAATGTTCTCAAGTAACCTTAGAGAAAAACATTTGCTCTAATTAACTTAAGCAATCACTCAAAAAGAAATAACCATGTTTACTTAACTATATACAGAGTTTTTATGGCTTAAGATAACATAGTCTTTGAAGCCAACAGCCCTGTGGGGGGCAAGGCCCAGGTTGACAAACAGGGGAAATCAACCCTTTTTAAAATTTCAAAATACAACATTTACTCCTTAATAGGAAGTGCAAATTTCAGAGCACTCTCTGCCCCATGCGGTGAGTGAGGACGAAGTGTCTGGAAATTTTATTTCCGGCCTAATGAGATTTGTTGGGAGGAGCAGTGTTGGTTGAAGAAAATGACTCTTCACAGCCATGTGTAAATTGTCCCCTGTGAAGTTTCCATGTCCAGAAAACAGACCAATTAGAATTTACAATCCCTATATAGCATAAATAAAAATATATTATTCTTGAAAAAGGAATGATGCAAATTTTTCATATGTGTGTTAAATGGAAATTGTAATAATCCCATGTTTGAAATATATATATATATATATGACATGTTTTTCTGTTTTTCCAGATGGAGCTAAAAGATGATAAATACAAGATACTGCATGGAAATGAATGTGTACATATATATATATATATATATATATTTATTTATTTATTTTATTTTTTCTTTGAAAGCATAAAATGTCTTAGCATCTGTGTTTTTATGAATATTTGTGGACCTAAAAAGAAATGATTAATAACACTTATTTTTATTTCAGATGGACCATAGACAAGAAGATTCATGCATGCAGAATTTGTTAGAAATGTAAAACATGCTGTAATTGTATGAATATATATATATATAACAAATGTAAAAATGCCATTCATTTCACAATAATTAGCAGTATAAATTGCTTTAATATAATGTTAGACACATGATGTCTCATATCAAAATGATCAGAGAGGTGATGTGATACTACCCCATCTGTGATTAATATTGTGAGTGATTGATGCAGGAAGTTATGGTCTAATGAATAACCATTCCATAGAAATATTGAATTGTTAAAAATGTTGGAAAGTAAATGTATTGCTGTGTTGTTATCTGCTGCCACCCGATGGCCAGAATCCAGTATGACAGTTAAGGGATTTAACTGTTAAAAGATGCATTTCCATGGTGACCATGCCAATCCGAAAAGACGTCCCAGGTAACCAATGGGATAGTCAGCTCCTGTAGGGCCACCCACATGGTTTCATAAATGAGTGAAAACTTATATAAGTAAAGCAGGAGAGAGAAAGAGGAGACACAGGCTGCTAACTTTGAGTGATAACTACTGCTGGGCGTTCGAAATACATTCATTCTGAGCAAGCTGACTGCCTTTTCACATTGATTGCCAAATTTACTTATCTGTCTTCTGAGATGAAACAAGGAGTTTTTGGTAACTGAACTATCAATTTTGGTCATTTTGGTAACGTATATATATATAAAAAGTATACAAAGGTTATTGGTAAGACCATATTTAAATTATAATTAGAAGATTTAAAGGAGCACTCTGTATTTTAACTGTGTTCATAATCCTGTATAAAGCTAAGTTTGTATCTTGCATGCATAAATAATTCATCTGTGCAAAATATAGAATATATATATATATATATATATATATATATATATCATTTAAAGAGAAATAGACTGCTCAGTCTTAATGCTGTAAATATATATAGAGTGAAAGTTCAGAGGTGAAACCGACTCTGTCCAAGAGTCCCACTAATGCGGATGTCACCTAAACACTGTAAAATATCCAAGTGAAGTAGATCAAAAAAGAGGACTCACCCGATTGTAACCCTCTCGGTGCGGTATTGATTCCTTGTATCGTTTTGCAGGTATTCAGAGCAAACATGTATCCACCGGGCATTAGTATGCATACAGGGCTTTAATCCAGGGCCTCACAGAATATCAGTATAATTCCGGTCTGGCTGCTAATACTAACACTGTTGCTGGGGGCTCTCCATACCCCTATATAGGCAAAGTCACAAACAGAAACAGGTATCGCAACAGTGTAGTAATAATATGGAAGAGAGATATGCAGGTAAAAACGTAATTTAATACATGTTACAAAGCGTGCATACAAAATTTCAGGCACAGCAAACAAACCCCGCTGACGCGTTTCCCGCTTCACAAGCGGTTCATCAGAGCTGGGAAAGAAGTGTCATAGGCAGCTGTTAAATCTCAGGTAACAAATCTGAATAGCCAATTAGCAGACAGAAGTCTCACCTCTGACCTAACCTTTTACACTCCATATACTTCTAAGCATTAACTTTCTTGCAGCAACATAAGAAATGTTACAATATCATTATAAACATCACATAATAATATTACAAGTTAAGACTAAATAGAACACCTCTATTAAAATGAGTTAAATCAAAGTAAAGAATATCGGAACCCTGAAAACAAAATGTTAAGCGAAAATTGTTACAATTAAATCACATGTTACACATTAAAGTAGCCAAAAAGATATAAAAGTTAAATGCAAACTTAGTTATATTACGGCAAATGTGGATACATGTCATAATGTTACAACTTAGCAAAAATAAGGAGAGAAAACACATTGAACTAATCTTAATAGTAAAAGATCAGTCCTTGTATAGTAGTTACTATATTAAATGGACATATTCATAAAACTAAGCATCTATAAATAATTTTATGTCACTAATTTTATTTATTCCTAGTGGGGAACCCGTTTTGAGGGTATAGATCCAATAAATTTCTCTTTTGCTCAAGATCTTATATCTATCACCTCCCCTGATGTTAGTTTTAACCTGTTCAATACCTTGAAACCGAAAATACCTGAATTTATCAATATGTTCAAAAAAATGCTTGGCCACTGGAGTTTTGGGTACCTCCGCCTCTAGGGACAAAAGATGTTCCCGAATCCTGTCCTTTAAGCCCCTAGAGGTAAGACCCACATATTGAAAATTACAGTGTAAACAGGTGATAAGGTAGACAACAAAGTTTGAACTGCAATTAATACGTCCCTGAATATTGTATATTTTTCTAGTGTTCGTGGACTGAAAAGTGTCTCCTACCATAGCAAAATCACAACTTTTACATGGCCTCACACCACACTTGTAAAAGCCACATTTTTTGGAAAGCCAATTGTTGGTTTTACCTGTCTGTATAGTGGCTTTAGTATTGGAGTGTGAACCTGAGTTTTTGTTTATTCTATCACCTATAGTATCTGACCTATAGGAGATAAACTTGCAGTTTTTTGACAGATATCTTAAATCATCATCCATATCTAAAAGGGGTAACCTTCTCTTAATAATATTACATATAGCATGATATTGATTGCTATATTTGGTTATAAAGTTAACACTATTACTACTCTGATTTCTGGCATCGTATCTAGTATTTTGTTTATCCTTGAGTAATTTACTTCTGTCAAAGCCAGACACCAAAGTAGCAATATCATTTAGCTCTCTTACATTATAACCTCTTTCTACCAGACGTGAAGTCAAATTTCCAGCATGTTTCCAATACATATCCAAAGAGCTACAATTACGCATTAACCTAATGTACTGTCCTTTAGGGATCCCCTTTTTCAGATGTCTGGGATGTGATGAATCTGCTCTGAGAATAGTATTCCTGGATATATCTTTCCTATAAACAATCAATTGTCACTGAAGTTTATAGGAAAGATATATCCGGGAATACTATTCTCAGAGCAGATTCATCACATCCCAGACATCTGAAAAAGGGGATCCCTAAAGGACAGTACATTAGGTTAATGCGTAATTGTAGCTCTTTGGATATGTATTGGAAACATGCTGGAAATTTGACTTCACGTCTGGTAGAAAGAGGTTATAATGTAAGAGAGTTAAATGATATTGCTACTTTGGTGTCTGGCTTTGACAGAAGTAAATTACTCAAGGATAAACAAAAAACTAGATACGATGCCAGAAATCAGAGTAGTAATAGTGTTAACTTTATAACCAAATATAGCAATCAATATCATGCTATATGTAATATTATTAAGAGAAGGTTACCCCTTTTAGATATGGATGATGATTTAAGATATCTGTCGAAAAACTGCAAGTTTATCTCCTATAGGTCAGATACTATAGGTGATAGAATAAACAAAAACTCAGGTTCACACTCCAATACTAAAGCCACTATACAGACAGGTAAAACCAACAATTGGCTTTCCAAAAAATGTGGCTTTTACAAGTGTGGTGTGAGGCCATGTAAAAGTTGTGATTTTGCTATGGTAGGAGACACTTTTCAGTCCACGAACACTAGAAAAATATACAATATTCAGGGACGTATTAATTGCAGTTCAAACTTTGTTGTCTACCTTATCACCTGTTTACACTGTAATTTTCAATATGTGGGTCTTACCTCTAGGGGCTTAAAGGACAGGATTCGGGAACATCTTTTGTCCCTAGAGGCGGAGGTACCCAAAACTCCAGTGGCCAAGCATTTTTTTGAACATATTGATAAATTCAGGTATTTTCGGTTTCAAGGTATTGAACAGGTTAAAACTAACATCAGGGGAGGTGATAGATATAAGATCTTGAGCAAAAGAGAAATTTATTGGATCTATACCCTCAAAACGGGTTCCCCACTAGGAATAAATAAAATTAGTGACATCAAATTATTTATAGATGCTTTGTTTTATGAATATGTCCATTTAATATAGTAACTACTATACAAGGACTGATCTTTTACTATTAAGATTAGTTCAATGTGTTTTCTCTCCTTATTTTTGCTAAGTTGTAACATTATGACATGTATCCACATTTGCCGTAATATAACTAAGTTTGCATTTAACTTTTATATCTTTTTGGCTACTTTAATGTGTAACATGTGATTTAATTGTAACAATTTTCGCTTAACATTTTGTTTTCAGGGTTCCGATATTCTTTACTTTGATTTAACTCATTTTAATAGAGGTGTTCTATTTAGTCTTAACTTGTAATATTATTATGTGATGTTTATAATGATATTGTAACATTTCTTATGTTGCTGCAAGAAAGTTAATGCTTAGAAGTATATGGAGTGTAAAAGGTTAGGTCAGAGGTGAGATTTCTGTCTGCTAATTGGCTATTCAGATTTGTTACCTGAGATTTAACAGCTGCCTATGACACTTCTTTCCCAGCTCTGATGAACCGCTTGTGAAGCGGGAAACGCGTCAGCGGGGTTTGTTTGCTGTGCCTGAAATTTTGTATGTACGCTTTGTAACATGTATTAAATTACGTTTTTACCTGCATATCTCTCTTCCATATTATTACTACACTGTTGCGATACCTGTTTCTATATATATATATATATCTTAGAATTGGTTTTAATTATAAGTAAATAAGAATTTGTACCAGTTTAAATAAATAGACATTTATGTAACTGTTCACATTAAGAATACATGTATGTTTAGTATCCTAATTAGAATTGTATTATAATCAATTGCAGCTAAATAGCTGAGTATATATATATATATATATATATATATATATTTATATATATATATATATATATATATATATATATTGTCCTATTGTTTATTAGCACTGTTAATTGTATTGCTGAATATTAGTAGCTGTTATCTTAAGTCTCACTGTGATATTTTAAATGCAACTCTGAATGAAAGGCTATTGTAAATAAGGCTAGTTTTAAAGGTAAACTTTTATGAGCTTTGTAAAAAGTATAGCATATCTTTTTAAACGTGTATAATATTGTTTCATATTCTGGTATTACAAATATATTCCACTGTGTTCATAGATATTAACTAATAAAAAGAATTCAGGTATTTATATTAATTTTATGGTTTCTAGTAGATGCATATTGATTGAGGGTTTATTTTTAAAGGATAATTATTAAATATATTGTGTTATAACCCTGCCATAGACTAACATATTATTTTGAGAGCACTACTGAAATTCTTATAAATATACTGACAGGCATTAAGAGCAACACCAACTAGTGCTACTAAAATGTCTCCTTTTAAATTGATGACTGGTAGAATAATAAAATAAATACTTTTATGGATAAATATTAATCAGCTGTGAGCGTGCCATCCTAGGTCCCAACTCCAAGTCATAGAGATAGAATAAAAGGTAATGTCCCCAAGCACACTAAGGAAGTGTTGTAGTTTAAAGATGAATAAGATGTCTAGCTAAAGAGCATAAATATGAGGATTTGTAAATAACGGACTCTCTTCTGGTAAGACTGTCTATAATGCATACTGTCAGTACACTCACTAATTACCACTGGATTTCAGTGCATTCCAATACATGTGTCCCACATATCTCAAAATGGAAAGGGGGATTTATGTCAGGGTATTTCTGAGTGACATTAAATAAGATATATATATATATATATATATATATATATATATATATATATATATATATACACACGTATATGCTTTATATAGATAAATAATTAATTTATCTTAAAATATTAACCCTGGGTACAAAGGTTTTGAAATTTTAAAGTACAGGTCTATTCAAACAGGTCCGAAACTACATCCCAGACACAGACCTCCCTCTAACTATACTCAAATACAGATAGATGCCTCAAAGAACAAAAGGAAATAAACATTTGTCACAAACTATAAGAGATAATGTCAATTCAAAGAAAATTTTGATCACTACCTGAACAGTGGGTAATAAAATTAGCTGATCAAGGGAACCCCTGTAGTCACAGCAGACACATGTCTGGACTCATGTTTGAAGCTAGCAAAATCTCAGAAGGGTTATTAATTTAACACAGGCAAATGATGAGACAAATAATCCTTTGAAGGTTTGAATACACAAATGTTATCTAGAAAATACACTTAAAGGCATGTGATAATATTGTGACCTTAAAGTTCATTTTAAAGTACAAATTGTCTATAATTTGCAGAAATATTTATGATAAAGTAATTTTTATTATTTTGTAGCAAGAGCATAACAACAAAAAGAATATGAGAGAAAAACAAATCAAAAGAACAGGAATCATGGGTCTCTAAAATTACATAGTGACCAAGAAGACTCAAGTTACAAAACCTTAAATCAGTCGGTCGCCATGTCATACCTTGTGCGGCCATTCTTACATGAGAAACCTGATAACATCAATTATTGTGAAACATAATACAATACAGTGAAGAATCTCTTGTTTAAAGTTAAATCTGAGGTATTTCTGTGCACAATGTAATGCAATATGGCCCAATCAAACAATATGTTCCCAAGAGAAGGAACAATGTGAAAAAGAATTAGCGAAGATATGAGAGGGTTAGGTAAAGCAAAGAAAGAAAGAGAGGGGAGCAGAATGCAGATAAGGGGATATCTCCTGACCACATCACTCTATTTATAAGACTTATTATATGTAGGTTTTACATGTCTCCTATTTACCCACAACTTTCCCCTCCACGTCCGAGGGCTCCATGTTCCAAGGGGTAGGGCACTCTATGCGGTGGGCTCTATTGATTTAGACTAGTGTTCAGGACACATTGTGTAATATCCAATAATACCAAACTTTCTGAAAGGTTTCTTGGGTATCCAGGAGAAATGCTGCCTGTTCTGACATGTTGTAATAAAATTTAATTTTGAGTTTTATTTCTTCCCAAGACGGGGCACACTCTTTCCAATGGCGGGCTATACAAACCCTTGTGGCAGTGCATGTTATCTTAATAAACAAGTTAATGTATTTATTAAATTCTTTAAGTCTAATATGGAGTAAAGCTTGTTCCATGGTAAGGTTAATTGGGCTGTCTATGATCGAGCTTAGGAACCGGGATAGTTGGTTCCATACCCTTTGTGTGTGGGAGCAATCCCACCACATGTGTTTATAATCCCCTACTTCTCCGCAGCCTCTATAACAAAGTCTGGATCTATTTTTGGAGGAGTGTGAGGTTATCTGTGGAGTTAGATACCAACGAAAGTTGGTTTTAATGCAATTTTTCCACATGTCGGCACTCAGTAAACCCTTCCCCGCACTAGAGAGAGTTATATACCAATCCTGAATCTCTATTTCCTTGTTGATATCCTTTTCCCATTTGTTTTGTAGAGTGGATTTGGAGTTTTCTGATGCTAGTTGAATTGCTTGGTATAGCCTTGAGATAGTGTTCTTGGGCCTAGATATAGTGCTGCATAAATTCTCTAACGTGGAGGGTATGTTTTTAGTTACAGATGGCAGGAGAGGGTGAATGATGGAAGTGAGCTGCAAATATAGAAACCATTCTAGTTTGATTGGCTGTAATTTATCTTGTAGTTGTATGTAGCTCATCAGTTTGCCTCCCTCTATGAGGTCTGCTATTCTGTAGAGTCCTCTGTTTCCCCATTTCGTAATAGTAGGAACCAGTTCGTGTCTAACTAGGCTTGTGAGTGTGGCTTTAATGGAGTGCTGAGGGAGCAGGGCCAAAGAAGTGGTCAGCTTGGACCATTGTTTAATCATAAAGTCTATCACAGGGTATTCGTGTTGCTTCCCACTGAAGCATCGTCTAGGGTTCCAAAGTATCATGTCACGTGGAGTAAGTCCTGCAATGTCTGATTCCAGTTGTGTCCATACAATGTCCTCGTCAGGGTCGTTAAGAAGGGCAGTCTGTGCTAATCTGGCTGCCTGGTAATAATGTTTAAGGTTTGGTGCCCCCACCCCTCCCAATTGTCTGTTCCTAGTGAGAATTGTCGACGGGATTCTAGCCTTTTTGTTTCCCCTTATAAAACTATTTATACGCTTTTGGAGATCGTCTAAGTCTGGGGTTGGTATTCTAATCGGTAAGGTGCGGAATAAATACAGGATCCTTGGCAATATCATCATTTTAATTGCAGAAATATTTAATATACCAAGACTTTCTGAAAGAATGCCAACATATGAGATTACCTTTAGGAATATACCATATTAAATAAATAGCTGCATTGGTGAATTTAAAATGTTTAACTGTGTCAGAATAAAACTACTATTTGTTTTTGTTTTTCAGAATCTGGTGTGAAAATGAGGTTTTGAAATAAATACATATTAGATAAATTATCCTATGACTGAATCATAGATATGAGACCATATTCCTATACCTTATTAAGGAATGGCTTCAAATAATATATATATATATATATATATATATATATATATATATATATATATATACACACACACACACACAGAGAAGCACACTCACAGAAATGAACAAGTGGCTCAATACTATTTTTACCCTGTTCTATGGTGATTTACCACCTGGGTGTAGCTTCTTTTAGCCCAGTAATGGTTTTCACAGAGAAGAACTTTCCTGTAGTATATCAGTCTGATCCCGCCTATTACGGTCAGTCCAGTGCCGAAATACCAGGCAATTCCTCTCTGAACAAGGAACACAGCAACCCCAGATGATCGTTTCGGCCTTCATTGGGCCTCGTCAGTGAGGTGTAGCCATATTCCTCTAAGCACACTGAGCAAGGAGTCCACGTCTGGTTTCCCCTTTTTCCCATAGGGAGACTAAGTACACACAGAGAGAAGCACACTCACAGAAATGAACAACTGGCTCAATACCATTGTTAGCCTGTTCTATGGCGATTTGCCACCTGGGTGTAGCTTCTTTTAACCCAGTAATGCTTTTCACAGAGAAGAACTTTCCTGTAGTATATCAGTCTGATCCCACCTATTATGGTCAGTTCAGAGCCGAAATACCAGGCAATTCCTCTCTGAACAAGGAACACAGCAACCCCAGATGATCGTTTCGGCCTTCATTGGGCCTCGTCAGTGACGTGTAGCCATATTCCTCTAAGCACACTGAGCAAGGAGTCCACGTCTGGTTTCCCCTTTTTCCCATAGGGAGACTAAGTACATACAGAGAGAAGCACACTCACAGAAATGAACAACTGGCTCAATACCATTGTTAGCCTGTTCTATGGCGATTTGCCATCTGGGTGTAGCTTCTTTTAACCCAGTAATGCTTTTCACAGAGAAGAACTTTCCTGTAGTATATCAGTCTGATCCCACCTATTATGGTCAGTCCAGAGCCGAAATACCAGGCAATTCCTCTCTGAACAAGGAACACAGCAACCCCAGACGATCGTTTTGGCCTTCATTGGGCCTCGTCAGTGAGGTGTAGCCATATTCCTCTAAGCACACTGAGCAAGGAGTACATGTCTGGTTTCCCCTTTTTCCCATAGGGAGACTAAGTACACACAGAGAGAAGCACACTCACAGGAATGAACTGGCTCAATACTATTGTTAGCCTGTTCTATGGCGATTTACCACCTGGGTGCAGCTTCTTTTAGCCCAGTAATGCTTTTCACAGAGAAGAACTTTCCTGTAGTATATCAGTCTGATCCCGCGTATTACGGTCAGTCCAGTGCCGAAATACCAGGCAATTCCTCTCTGAACAAGGATCACAGCAACCCCAGACGATCATTTTTAGCCTTCATTGGGCCTCGTCAGTGAGGTGTAGCCATATTCCTCTAAACACACTGAGCAAGGAGTCCACGTCTGGTTTCCCCTTTTTCCCATAGGGAGACTAAATACACACAGAGAACAGGCTAACAATGGTATTGAGCCAGTTGTTCATTCCTGTGAGTGCACTTCTCTCTGTATGTTTTTAGTCTCCCTATGGGAGCCAGTTTTTCGTTCCTGTAAGTGCACTTCTCTCTGTATGTATATATATATATATATATATATATATATATATATATATATATATATTATATAGTAAATAATAATGAGGTCAAATATATCTATATATCTATGGTGATATTGGTTCAAACAAAATTTTATTGCAGGTATGTATAGAATATAGAGAGATGCTCAAAAATGCAATGTAATAGTATATTAAATGCTATGATTCCATGAAGAGCAAATAATTAAGAATAGAATTACTTATTAATATGGCTATATGATTAATCACATCAGACTGCTACTTACAGACAATATTATGATATAAAATAGTAGGAAATATATAGCATATGTATATATACTGTATATATATATATATATATATATATACCCATGTCTGTACTTGTAAATACGTGCTCAGTTAGATTAGATGGGCCATGTATTGAACATATAGTTTATTAATACTAGGAAATAATAAATATATTCAATATACATTCAAGAAAATATATTTTTCTGTAGTAGTATTTGCTAATGAAGCTGCATTCCGTTGCCTGTTGCCCCCCCCTCCCCCGGTCTTCAATGTGAGAATTGCAACCAAATGGTATTTTAAATCGTCAGGGGATTTACAATTACCATATGCATTTCCAAGGGCCAAGGCAAAAACATAAAAATGGTAAAATTTTGAGAATGTGTGTAAAGAAGACCAAGTTGCAGCCCTACAAATCTGTTCTACAGAGGGCTCATTCCTGAAAGCCCAAGATCTGGAAATGGAACAAGTGGAAGAAACAGTAATTCTGACCCGCCTCCAAGCAAGCCATGTGTATTAGACTCCTCAACCAGAACAAAGATACTGAGGTAGCCTTCTGACCCTTGCGCCTTCTGGAGTACAAAACAAACAAGCTCAAAGACTGACGGAAATCCTTTGTAGATTCCAAACAGAATTTCAATGCGCTGGCTACATCCAAGTTATTCCAAGATTTGCCCTCGATCGATAAGGGGTTTATTGCAAGTGTTTGCTCTCGTCTTACGAGTTGAGAGCAATCGCAAATTATGCTAGAATGATTAGCGAGACTTCAGAGCTCTTTTTATCTGTTTCACAAAACATATCAAAAATACATTACAAAGAACAGTTACAACAATTTTTTACAAAAAAAATATTGCACTCAAAAGTTATAAAGGTTCAAAGATATGAAACCTAGAAAAAAAGAAAAAGTAGTATTTCTAAATAGATATTCCTATATATATCTGTAATTATCTATACCTATATATAACCGTGTGTGTATGTATGTATAAATATATATTTGTGCAAAAAACATCATATACAGTATATATATATTTCTTTCATGTAAGTGGCAAGAGTCCATGAGCTAGTGACGTATGGGATATACATTCCTACCTGGAGGGGGCAAAGTTTCCCAAACCTCAAAATGCCTATAAATACACCTCCCACCTCACTCATACTTCAGTTTTACAAACTTTGCCTTCGTTGGAGGATGGTAAAGCAAGTCGTGCTTGATTTCTTCTGTGAAATTGCGCTTCTAAGCATTTTGAAGCCCAGTTCCTCTCAAAGTACAGTGTTTGTCTGAGGGATGTGAGGGAGTATTTGCCTAATGATGCTATGTTTTCACCTATGGGAAATCTATTCTAAGGCTCTCTGTAAATTCGTCGTGGGGATTCATCTGCCATCTCCCTTTACAGATTGACATTATACTCCTCTACCATTACCTCTGCTGATATGTTTTAGTACTGGTTTTGGCTATATGTGGATGGGTGTCTTCTGGTAATTATATATCATTTTTTTAAGACACTCTCAGCTATGTTTGGTCTATGTTTATTTCCCTTTGCAGTCTAACAGTTTCAACATGGAAAATTATGTTTGGGACAAATTTAGTAATTTTTTTTCTTACCTAAGGTTCCAGCTAATTGTAACTTCGGTCTTGTTTTTTCAAATTTTCACGGGCAAATTAGGCTCGCAATGGCGCAAAATGCTTCTATTTATTGCGTCATTCTTGGCGCAAATTTTTTTGGTGCGAAGGTTGCGTTTGTTGTGACGTGAGTCACATAATTTCTTGCATCTTTGTTGCCGCAAATTTTTTGGGCGCATAGTCGCGCCGGTTATGATGCAAATGTTGTCATTTCCTGTTTACCTTGGCGCCAAAGGTTTTTTTCTCAGCATTTGCGTCATCTTTGTTGGCGTCATTTTTGACGCCAAAATTTTTGTTATATTAAGTGTTTCCCTCTTTTGCTCTCTGCTTTCATTTGTTACAGAGGGCTATGATATTTGCTTTTGTTTTTGATATAAGCATTTTTTCCCATTCCTGAAACTGCTATTTTGTGGAAATTGGATATTTTGTTTAAATGTTATTTTTTCTTTTTTGTTACATTTTTCAAGATGTCTCAAACTGATCCTGCCTCTGATGTTACTGTAGAAACTATGCTGCCTGTACACAATTTCTACCAAAGCTAAGTGTGTATATTGTTTAATTAGCTGATTTTATTTCTTCAGCTCAGATATGTGGCACTTGTTATGTTTTATTATTCACACTAATAATGTTTCTATAGTATATATACTGTTTTACCTTCACAGTCTAATGTACATGATATTACTGTTGATACAAAGGATTAATGCAAAATAATCTCTCCTAACTTCACATAAATCGTTGAAGTTTGTATTGATTGACAGCATACTGTAGTATTTCTGCTCAGAGACTGATTTTGATAAATCAAACTTTCAATTGAAAGTATTCTTGATTAATGATGTATTGTTTACTTTGTGTATTGAGGAATCTAGTCCTCTTGATAACAAGAATAGCAAATGTTTGAATTCTGGGTTTTAAGCCTCTGAGGTAACTCTTGAAGTTTTTCTTATTTCAGATGCTATCTATCATATGTTTAGTAAGGAATCTAAAAATAGTGCTTCTTTTTACCTTTTTTCTAAGTTTATAAAGCTTTATCTTTTACCTATGGCTAATTTAGTGATTTTAGGTAAAAGTCCCTTAAGGAGGGGCTATTTCTTCTCTTGCCGAGCGTACTTCTATCCTATTTCTTCTTTTAAGGATCCTTTAGATAGGAGGTTTGTTTCCTATCTTAAGAGAAGCATATTTACATATTGGTCATATTTTTAACCTGCCATTTCTATGGCTAATGTTGCTGCTGTTTCAACTTTTTGGTTGGACAGTTTAGTTATCAGATCTTGATTTGTCTAAGCATTGTTCTTTTACTTCAACATGCTAATCATTTCATTTATGATACTATATTTTATGTCATTTTATCTGAAAATAAATCTTTGTTTTTAGCCATTTTTACTAGAAAAGTTTTATGGCTTAAATCTCTGATATGGTGTTTAAATTTAGATTACTATCTTATTATTTTAGGATAGTAATTTTTAAAGGTTTTCTATTGGATTTTATTATCTCCTCTATTACTGGGGTACTGGGGGAAAGGGAGTCTTTTCTGCCCCAGGTTAAGAAATCTAAGGGTAATTTTTAAACCCCCAATTGTTTTTTCATTCCCCTAAGGCCTCTGGCTCTGATTTTTATCTGAAATTGAATAATTCCAAGCCTTATAATTAAACTAATTTCAGCACCTAAGACTGCATGAAGGTGTGGCCTTTTAACCAGTTCTACTGGGGGGGGGGGGGGGCAGATTGAATTTATTTCAACACATTTGGATAGTTTCTGT
Source organism: Bombina bombina (assembly GCF_027579735.1). Classification (NCBI taxonomy): domain Eukaryota; kingdom Metazoa; phylum Chordata; class Amphibia; order Anura; family Bombinatoridae; genus Bombina; species Bombina bombina. Next base: position 44,043,638 of record NC_069505.1, on the reverse strand, counting down.
TCAAATCAGTGGATTCAGAATATTGTTTTCTCAGGGGTATCAAATAGGTTTCAGAATAAAAACCTCCCATGGGAAGATTCTTTTCTGTGTTATAACAAACCCTGTGAAAGCTCAGGTTTTTCTGAAATGTGTTTCAGATTTAGAATTTTCAGGGGTGATGGAGTTTGTGTTTCTATTCAAATCTATTCATTGTCCTAAAGAAGAAATTCGTTCAGACTAATTCTAGATCTAAAATTTTTTATATCGTTTTGTAAGTCCCAACTTTCAAGATGGTGACTATAGGGACTATTGTGCCTTTCTGTTTAGCAAGGTTACTTCATGTCCACAATAGACTTACAAAACGCTTATTTTCAATTCATTCAGACCACTATTGTTTTCTGAGATTCACTTTCCTAGATACGCATTACCAATTTGTTGCTTGTCCTTTTGGGCTAGCGGCAGCTCAGAGATTCTTTTCAAAGTTTCTTGGTACCCTTCTATCTGTATTCAGAGAGCAGGGTATTGTGGTATTTCCTTATTTGGATGATATTTGGTATTAGCTTTAATCTTTTCATTTAGCAGAATCTCACTTGATACAACTAGTGTGGTTTCTTCAAGACATGGTTGGAGGATCAATTTACAATAGTGTTTCTTGATTTCTTAGACAAGAGTCACCTTTTTAGGTTTCCAGATACATTTTAGTATCTATGGTTCTTTCTCTGATAGACTAGAGACAAATTAAGTTAATTTTAGTTTGTCTAAACCTTTAGTCTCTATTTTTTTTCTTCAGTGGTTATCTGCATGGAAGTTTTTGGTCTCATGACTGCAGCATCAAGTACAATTGCTCATTTTTGTTTGGGGCTTCTATAGCTGTGCATGTTGCACCATAGGTGAAGGGATTATTTTCAGTTATCACAACTGGCACACTTAAATCCCAACACTTTTTTCTCTCTGATTTGGTGACTGGACGATCACCTTATTGTTTAGGGGGCCTCATTTGTTGATCCTACCTGTACTGTATTCTCAACAGATGCAAGTTTTTCAGGTGGGGGAGCTGTCTGAGAGCCTCTGACAGCACTTGGGGTTTGGAAACCTCAGGGGGCGAGTTTAACAATCAATATTTTAGAACTTCATGCTATTTTTAGGGCTCTTCAGGCGTGGCCTCTATTGAAGAGACAACTTTTACATTTGTTTTTTAAACAGACAATATCACAATAGTGGTATTTGTCAATCATCAAGGAGGGACTCGCAGACCTTAAGTTATGGAGGAGGTATCTCGGATACTTTCTTGGACGGAATCCAACTCTTGTCTAAATTTCTGTGATTCATATCTCAGGTATAGACAATTGGGAAGGGGATTATCACAGCTGTCAGACTTTATATCTGGGGGAGTGCTCTCCATCCAGATGTGTTTTTTTCATCTTGTTCAGATGTGGGGTCATCCAGAAATAGATCTGAAGGTCTCTCGTCTAAACAAGAAGCTTTCCAGATACCTTTTCAGGTCCAAGAATCCTCAGGCGGAAATGGTGGATGCTCTCGCAGTTTCTTAGTTTTCACCAACCTGCTTACTTTTTTCCACCTCTGGTTCTTTTTCCAAGGGTGATCTCCAAGATCATAATGGAATGATCTTATATGTTTCTGATAGCATCAGCTTGGTCTCTCAGGTTTTGGTATGTGGACCTTGTCATGATGTCCATTTGCCAGCCTTGGTTATTTCCTTTAAGGCCAGACCTTCTGTTTCAGGGGCTGTTTTTTCCATCAGGATCTCAAAACTAATTTTGAAGGCATGGAAATTGAACGCTGTAGTGTTTAGTCATAGAGGTTTCTCTGACTTAGTTGTTATCACTATGATCCAGGCTCATAAGTCTGTTTCTAGGAGAATTTATTTTCGGGTTTGGAAAACCTATATTTCATGGTGTTCTACTCATGATTATTCTTGGCATTCTTTTAGAATTCCTAGGATTTTACAGTTTCTTCAGAATGGTTTGGATAAATGTTTTGTCTGCAAATTCTTTGAAAGGACACATTTCTGCTCTGTTTTATTTCATAGAAAGATTGCTAAACTTCCTGATATTCACGGTTTTGTTCAGGATTTGATTCATATTAAACCTGTTTTTAAATATATTTCTCCTCCTTGGAGTCTCAATTTTGGTTTTTAAAATTTTACAGGCTCCTCCTTTTGAGTCTATGCATTTTCTGGACATTAAATTACTTTCTTGGAAAGTGTTATTTCTTTTTGCTATCTCTTCTGCTTGAAGAGTTTGTGTATTGTCTGCTCACTCTTGTGAGTCTCTTTATCTCATTTTCCATTAAGATAAAGCTGTTTTGTGGACTTGGTGAATGTTTGCCTAAAGTTGTGAATTCTAACAACATCAATAAGGAAATTGTTGTTCCTTTTTTTGAGTCCTAATTTTAAGAATACTCTTGAAGGGTCTTTTACATTCTTTGGATGAGGTAAGAGCTTTGAAATATTATGTTAGTCTATTTGTTTGTTTTTTCTGACTCAAGGAAAGGTCAGAAAGCCTCTGTTATTTCTCTGTTTTTTTGTTTTTTAATTCACAAATCTTAGAGAATTACAGCTCATTCTACTAGATCAGTTGCCACTTCTTGGGTTCTCAAGAATGAAGCTTCAGTTGATCAAATTTGCAAAGCAGCAACTTGGTCTTCTTTGCATACTTTTTCTAATTTTACCTTTCTTTCATGTAATTGGCAAAAGTCCATGAGCTAGTGACGTATGGGATATACCATCCTACCAGGAGGGGCAAAGTTTTTCAAACCTCAAAATGCCTATAAATACACCCCTCACCACACCCACAATTCAGTTTTACAAACTTTGCCTCCTATGGAGGTGGTGAAGTAAGTTTGTGCTAGATTTCTACGTTGATATGCGCTTCTCAGCATGTTGAAGCCCGGTTCCTCTCAGAGTACAGTGAATGTCAGAGGGATGTGAAGGGAGTATCACCTATTGAATACAATGGTCTTCGTAACGGGGATCTATTTCATAGGTTCTCTGTTATCGGTCATAGAGATTCATCTCCTACCTCCCTTTTCAGATCGACGATATACTCTTATATACCATTACCTCTACTGATTCTCGTTTCAGTACTGGTTTGGCTATCTGCTATATGTGGATGGGTGTCTTTTGGTAAGAATGTTTCATTTACTTAAGACACTCTCAGCTATGGTTTGGCACTTTATATATAAAGTTCTAAACATATGTTTGTACTTATATTTGCCATGATTCAGGTTTATCAGTATATTTCCTTTTTGCAGACTGTCAGTTTCATATCTGGGAAATGTTTTTTAAAAAAAAAAAAAAATTCTTACCTGAGGTTTTCAAATTGACTCTTTCTAAAATGCGGCCTGTATTAGGCTTGCGAGAGCGCAAAATGCTATAATTTATTGCGTCATTCTTGGCGCGAGACTTTTTTGGCGCAAAAAAATTACGTTTGTTGAGGCAAATTTATCATTTCCGGCGTCTTAGTTGGCGCCGAGTCTTTTCACGAGGTTGCGTCATTTATGACGCTCAAGTTTCGTTCCGGACATTTTTGGCGGCAAAAAAGTTTTTCAGTTTGTGGTGCGTCATACTTGGCGCTAAACATTTTTTTATTATTTAAGACCTCATTCCTTTTGCCTCTGGTCTTTTTTTCTATGTCAGAGGCTTATTCTGTTTGCATTTTTTCCCATTCCTGAAACTGTCATATAAGGAAATTGATAATTTTGCTTTATATGTTGTTTTTTCTTTTACATACTGCAAGATGTCTCAATCTGATCCTGTCTCAGAATCTACTACTGGAATCCTGCTGCCTGATATCGGTTCTACCAAAAGCTAAGTGCATTTGTTGTAAACTTGTGGTTACTGTTCCTCCAGCTGTGGTTTGTAATAGTTGTCATTATAAACGTTTACATGCAGAGTATGTTTCCATCAGTAGTAGTTCATTACATGTTGCTGGTCCATCAACATCTAATGCTCAGGATATTCCTGTAAATTTAAGAGAATTTATTTCTGATTCCATTCAGAAGGCTTTGTCTGCCATTCCACCTTCCAATAAACGTAAAAGGTCTTTTAAAACTTCTCATAGAGTTGATGAATTTTTTAATGACCGACAACATACTGATTTATCTATCTCTGATGAGGATCTGTCTGATTCAGAGGATCCTGCCTCAGATATTGACACTGACAAATCCTCTTATTTATTTAAAATAGAGTATATTCGTTCTTTATTAAAATAAGTGTTGATTGCATTAGATATGGAGGAGACTAGTCCTCTTGATACTAAAATTTGTAAACGTTTAAATTCGGTTTATAAACCTCATGTAGTTATTCCAGAGGTTTTTCCAGTTCCTGATGCTATTTCAGATATGATTTCTAAGGAATGGAATAGAATGGGTACTTCTTTTACTCCTTCTTCAAGGTTTAAAAAATTGTATCCTTTGCCTACTGATAGTTTGATGGGGCCATCTCTACTCTTGCTAAACGTACAACTATTCCTACAGAAGATAGTACTTCTTTTAAGGATCCTTTAGATAGGAAGCTTGAATCTTATTTAAGGAAAGCTTATTTATGTTCAGGCCATCTTCTTAGGCCTGCTTTTTCTTTGGCTGATGTTGCAGCTGCTTCAACTTTTTGGTTGGAAACTTTAGCGCAACAAGTATCAGATCATAATGTGTATAGCATTGTTAAATTAATTCAACATGCTAATAATTTAATTTGTGATGCCATTTTTGATATCATCAGAATTGATGTTAGATATATGTCTTTAGCTATTTTAGCTAGAAGAACTTTATGGCTTAAATCTTGGAATGCTGATATGACTTCTAAATCGACATTGCTATCTCTTTCTTTCCAATAAATTATTTGGTTCTCAGTTGGATTCTATAATTTCAACTGTCACTGGGGGGAAGGGAGCTTTTTTGCCTCAGGATACAAAATCTAAGGGTAAATTTAAAGATTCTAACCGTTTTCGTTCCTTTCGACAGAATAAGGAACAGAAACCTAGTCCTTCCCCTACGGAATCTGTCTCCAGTTGGAAGCCTTCCTCAATCTGGAATAAATCCAAGCCTTTTAAGAGATCTAAACCAGCCCCCAAGTCTGCATGAAGATGCGGCCCTCATTCCAGCTCAGCTGGTAGGGGGCAGATTAAAATTTTTCAAAGATGTTTGGATAAATTCAGTCCAAAATCATTGGATTCAGAACATTGTCTCTCAGGGGTACAGAATAGGTTTCAGAGTAAGACCGCCTGTGAGAAGTTTCTTTCTCTCACGCATTCCAGTGAACCCAGAGAAAGCGCAGGCTTTCCTGAAGTGTGTTTCAGACCTAGAGTTATCTGGGGTAATTGTGCCAGTTCCTTTTCGGGAACAGGGTCTGGGGTTTTATTCAAATCTGTTCATTGTGCCAAAGAAAGAAAATTCTGGATCTAAAAGTCTTGAATCGTTATGTAAGAGTACCAACATTCAAAATGGTGACTATTTATTATTATAATCGGTTATTTGTAGAGCGCCAACAGATTCCACAGCGCTATAAACAGAGGGGGACAAAACAATTATAGGGATCAAATGGGTAGAGGGCCCTGCCAAGAGTTGCACTGTTGTAGTCAGCTCTTAAGAAGGTGATCTACAAACAGCTGGACTCTTATGCTTACATTCTAAGGGAGTTCAGGAGATAGCAATGGAGGAGAGGAACTGGTAGTAGGAAAGGTTAGTGTAGGTTGTATGCATCTCTGAACAGTAGAGTCTTTAGGGAGCACTTGAAGCTTTTAAAACTAGAAGAGAGTCTTGTGGAGCGAGGCAGAGAGTTCCGCAAGATGGGAGCCAGTCTGGAGAAGTCCTGTAAACAGGAGTGTGATGAGGTGACAAGAGAGGAGGAGAGTAGGAGGACATGAGCAGAGTGAAGGGGACGGGAGGGAGAGTATCTGGAGACAAGGTCTGAGATATAGGGGGGAGCAGTGCAGTTGAGGGCTTTGTATGTCAGAATGAGAATTTTGTGTTTGATCCTAGAGGCAAGAGGAAGCCAGTGAAGGGATTGGCAGAGAGGTGAAGCAGATGAAGAGCGATGTGTAAGGAAGATGAGTCTGGCAGAGGCATTCATTATGGATTGTAAATGAGCTAGGCGGCAGGTGGGGAGACCAGAGAGGACAGAGTTGCAGTAATCAAGGCGGGAAAGAATGAGAGAGTGGATTAAAATCTTAGTTGTGTCTTGTGTAAGGAAGTGTCTAATTTTAGAGATGTTTTTAAGGTGGAATCGGCAGGCTTTAGCCAAGGACTGAATGTGAGGAGTGAAAGAAAGATCTGAGTCAAATGTGACCCCGAGACATCGGGCGTGCGGAGTAGGGGTAATGATGGAGTTGTCAACAGTTATAGAAATATTGGGGGTGGAGAGTTTTGAGGAAGGGGGGAAAATAAGGAGCTCAGTTTTAGCTTGAGGTAGTGAGAGGACATCCAGTTAGAGATGTGAGAAAGACAGTTAGTGACACGGGTTAGCAAGGAATGAGATAGGTCTGGTGCAGAGAAGTAGATTTGGGTGTCGTCGGCATACAAATGATATTGTAAACCGTGGGACTTTATTAGGGAACCTAGTGATGACATGTAGATTGAGAAGAGAAGGGGACCGAGGACAGAGCCTTGTGGTACTCCGACAGAAAGTGGTGACGGGGCAGAGGAGGCCCCAGAGTAGGCTACACTAAGGTACGGTTTGACAGGTATGAAGAGAGCCACGAGAGGGCTGTGTCACAGATGCCGAAGGATTGGAGGGTTTGGAGCAAAAGAGGGTGGTCAACAGTGTCAAAGGCTGCAGACAGATCAAGGAGGATAAGCAGAGAGAAGTGGCCTATTGATTTTGATGTAAGTAGGTCGTTGGTAACCTTAACAATTGCTGTCTCTGTGGAGTGATGGGGACGAAATCCAGATTGCAGTGGGTCAAGGAGGGAGTTTATTGTAAGGAAATGGGATAGGCGTGCATAAACTAGTTTTTCGAGAAGCTTTGATGCAAGAGGGAGGAGGGAAATAGGGTGGTAGTTGGATGGGGAGGTATGATCAAGGGAAGGTTTTTTGAGAATAGGTGTGACCAGTGCATGTTTCAGCGATGAGGGAAATATACCGGTGCTGAGGGAGAGGTTCAAAGTGTGTGTGAGTATAGGGGTGAGGGTAGCAGAGAGGGAGGGGAGGGGAGTAGCTGTGAGGGGATAGGGTCAAGGGGACAGGTAGTGAGGTGAGAGCGCAGTATAAGACTATAAGGACTATTCTGCCTTTTGTTCAGCAAGGGCATTATATGTCCACAATAGACTTACAGGATGCATATCTTCATATTCCGATTCATCCAGATCACTATCAGTTCCTGAGATTCTCTTTTCTAGACAAGCATTACCAATTTGTTGCTCTTCCTTTTGGCCTAGTGACAGCTCCAAGTATCTTTTCAAAGGTTCTCGGTGCCCTACTCTCTGTAATCAGGAAGCCAGGTATTGCAGGGTTTCCTTATTTGGACGATATCTTGGTACTTGCTCAGTCTTTACATTCTGCAGAATCTCACACGAATCAACTAGTGTTGTTTCTTCAAAGACATGGTTGGAGGATCAAATTACCAAAAAGTTATTTGATTCCTCAGACAAAGGTAACCTTTTTAGGTTTCCAAATAGATTCAGTATCCATGACTTTGTCTCTAACAGACAAGAGACGTCTGAAATTGGTTGCAGCCTGTCGGAATCTTCAGTCTCAATCATTCCCTTCAGTAGCTATGTGCATGGAGGTTTTATAGGTAGCATCGGACGCGATCCCCTTTGCTCGTTTTCACATTAGACCTCTTCAGCTTTGTATGCTGAAACAATGGTGCAGGGATTATACAAGGATATCACAATTAATATCCTTAGATCCCAATGTTCGACTATCTCTGACTTGGTGGTTAGATCACCATCGTATAGTTCAAGGGGCCTCTCTTGTTCGTCCAACCTGGACTGTGATCACAACAGATGCGAGTCTTTCAGGTTGTCTGGGGATCTCTGACAGCACAGGGGGGTTGGAAATCTCAAGAGGCGAGATTACCAATCAATGTTTTGGAACTCTGTGCGATTCTCAGAGCTCTTCAGTTTTGGCCTCTATTGAAGAGAGAGACTTTTTTTTTTCAGACAGACAATGTCACAACTGTGGAGTATGTCAATCATCAGGGTGGGACTCACAGTCCTCAAGCTATGAAAGAAGTATCCCGGATACTTGTGTGGGCAGAATCCAGCTCCTGTCTAATTTCTGCGGTCCATATCCCAGGTATAGACAATTGGGAAGCGGATTATCTCAGTCGTTAAGCTTTACGTCCGGGAGAGTGGTCTCTTCACCCAGATGTGTTTTTTTCAAATTGTTCAGATGTGGGGGCTTCCAGAAATAGATCTGATGGCATCTCATCTAAACAAGAAACTTCCCAGGTACCTGTCCAGGTCCAGGGATCCTCAAGCGGAAGCAGTGGATGCATTGACACTTCCTTGGAGTTATCTTCTTCCAAGAGTGATTTCCAAGATCATCATGGAGCAATCATTTGTACTGCTGGTAGCTCCAGCATGGGCTCACAGGTTTTGGTATGCGGATCTTGTTCGGATGTCCAGTTGCCAACCCTGGCCACTTCCACTAAGGCCAGACCTTCTATCTCAAGGTCCGTTTTTCCATGAGGATCTCAAATCATTAAATTTGAAGTTATGGAAATTGAACGCTTAGTGCTTAGTCATAGAGATTAATACTATAATCAGGGTCATTTGGGTAGTTTCTGTCATTATGATTTAAAAAGAGTAAACAGAGTTGATTGATAATAAATGGCTTCAGCCAAACACTAACCATGAGTGAAAGAAAAGTGTTTGTGTTATCATTCATATTCTCTGAAAAATGGCCAAGAAATCATAAATTCTGCCAGGGTATGTAAACTTATGAGCACAACTGTATTGTCTGGTCATCTTCTCAGGCCTGCAATTTCTTCGTCTGATGTTGCAGCTGCATCAACTTTTTGTTGGAAAATTTAGCGCAACATGCTAATCATTTTATTTGTGATGCCATTTTTTATATCATCAAAATTGATGTTAAATCTATGTCTTTAGCTATTTTAGCTAGAAGAGCTTTGTGGCTTAAATCTTGGAATACTGGCATGACTTCTAAGTCTAGATTGCTATCTCTTTCTTTCCAAGGTAATAAGTTATTTAGTTCTCAATTGGATTCGATTATTTCAACTGTTACTGGGGGGAAGGGAGTTTTTTTGCCTCAGGATAAAGACCTAAGGGTAAATCTAAAGCTTCTAACCATTTTCATTCCTTTCGACAAATTAAGGAACAGACACCTAATCCTTTCCCCAAGGAATTTGTTTCCAGTTGGAAACCTTCTTCAAATTGGAATAAATCCAAGCCATTTAAGAAACCAAAGCCAGCCCCCAAGTCCGCATGAAGGTGCGGCCCTCATTCCAGCTCAGCTGGTAGGGGGAAGATTAAGATTTTTCAAGGATGTTTGGACACATTCTGTCTAAAATCAATGGATTTTGAGCATTGTCTCTCAGGTGTACCGAATAGGATTCAGAGCAAGACCTCCTGTGAGAAGATATTTTCTCTCACGTATCATAAGGACTTTTCTGCCTTTTTTCAGCACGAGCATTATATGTCCACAATAGACTTACAGGATGCATATCTTCATATTCCAATTCATCCAGATCATTATCAGTTTCTGAGATTCTCTTTTCTAGACAAGCTTTAACAATTTGTCGCTCTTCCTTTTGGCTTAGCGACAGCTCCAATAATCTTTTCAAAGGTTCTCGGTGCCCTACTCTCTGTAATCAGAGAGCGGGGTATTGCAGTGTTTCCTTATTTGGATGATATCTTGGTACTAGCTCAGTCTTTACATTCTGCAGAATCTCACACGAATCAACTAGTGTTGTTTCTTCGAAATCATGGTTGGAGGATCAATTTACCAAAAAGTTATTTGATTCCTCAGACAAGGGTCACCTTTTTAGGTTTCCAGATAGATTCAGTGTCCATGTCTCTAACAGACAAGAGACGATTGGTTTCAGCCTGTTGGAACCTTCAGTCTCAGTCATTCCCTTCAGTAGCTATGTGCATGGAAGTTTTAGGCCTCATGACTGCAGCATCGGACGCGATCCCCTTTGCTCGTTTTCATATGAGACCTCTCTAGCTTTGTATGCTGAACTAATGGTGCAGGGATTATACAAGGATATCACAATTATTATCCTTAAATCCCAATGTTCGACTATTTCTGATTTGGTGATTAAATCACCATCGTATAGTTCTAGGGGTCTCTTTTGTTCGTCCAACCTGGACTGTGATCACAACAGATCCGAGTCTTTCAGGTTGGGGAGCTGTTTGGGGATCTCTGACAGCACAAAGGGTTTGGAAATCTCAAGAGGCGAGATTACCAATCAATATTTTGGAACTCCGTGCGATTTTCAGGGCTCTTTAGATTTGGACTCTGTTGGAGAGAACAATTCATTTGTTTTCAGACAGACAATATCACAACTATGGCATATGTCAATCATCAGGGAGGGACTCACAGATACTTGCTTTGGCAGAATCAAGATACTTGCTTTGGCAGAATCAAGCTCCTGTCTAATTTCTGCAGTTCAGATCCAAGGTATAGACAATTGGGAAGCTGATTATCTCAGCCGTCAGACTTTACATCTGGGGGAGTGGTCCCTCCATCCAGATGTGTTTTCTCAGGTTGTTCAGATCTGGGGTCTTCCAGAAATAGATCTGATGGCTTCTCATCTGAACAAGAAACTTCCAAGGTACCTGTCTAGGTCCAGGGATCCTCAGGCGGAAGCAGTGGATGTGTTGACACTTCCTTGGTGTTATCAACCTGATTATATTTTTGCCGCCTCTAGTTCTTCTTCCAAGAGTGATCTCCAAAATCATCATGGAACAATCGTTTGTGTTGCTGGTGGCTCCAGCATGGCCTCACAGGTTTTGGTATGCGGATCTTATTTGGATGTCCAGTTGCCAACCTTGGCCACTTCCATTAAGGCCGGACCTTCTGTCTCAAGGTCTGTTTTTCCATCTGGATCTCAAATCATTAAATTTGAAAATATGGAAATTGAATGCCTAGTGCTTAGTCATAGAGGTTTCTCTGACTCAGTGATTAATACTATGTTACAGGCTCGTAAATCTGTTTCTAGAAAGATTTATTATCGAGTTTGGAAGACTTATATTTCATGGTGTTCTTCTCATAAATTCTCTTGGCATTCATTCAGAATTCCTAGAATTTTACAGTTTCTTCTGGATGGTTTGGATAATGGTTTGTCTGCAAGTTCCTTGAAGGGACAAATCTCTGTTCTTTCTGTTTTATTTTACAGAAAGATTGCTAAGCTTCCTGATATTCACTGTTTTGTACAGGCTTTGGTTCGTATCAAGCCTGTCATTAAATCAATCTCTCCTCCTTGGAGTCTTAATTTGGTTTTAAAGGCTTTACAGGCTCCTCCATTTGAGCCTATGCATTCTTTGGACATTAAACTACTTTCTTGGAAAGTGTTGTTCCTTTTGGCCATCTCTTCTGCTAGAAGAGTTTCTGAATTATCTGCTCTTTCTTGTGAATCTCCTTTTCTGATTTTTCATCAGGATAAGGTGGTTTTGCGGACTTCATTTGAATTCTTACCTAAGGTTGTGAATTCTAACAACATTAATAGAGAAATTGTTGTCCCTTCCTTGTGTCCTACTCCTAAGAATTCTTTGGAGAGATCCTTACATTCTTTGGATGTGGTAAGAGCTTTGAAATATTATGTTGAAGCTACTAAAGATTTCAGGAAGACTTCTAGTCTATTTGTTATCTTTTCTGGTTCTAGGAAAGGTCAGAAGGCTTCTGCCGTTTCCTTGGCATCGTGGTAAAAGCTTTTGATTCATCAAGCTTATTTGGAGTCGGGTCAAGCCCCGCCTCAGAGAATTACAGCTCATTCTACTAGATCAGTCTCCACTTCGTGGGCTTTTAAGACTGAAGCTTCAGTTGATCAGATTTGCAAAGCAGCAACTTGGTCTTCTTTGCATACATTTACTAACTTCTACCATTATGATGTATTTGCTTCTTCTGAAGCAGTTTTTGGTAGAAAAGTTCTTCAGGCAGCTGTTTCAGTTTGATTCTTCTGCTTATGTTTTAAGTTTTTCTTTTCATTAATTAGAATAAACTTATATTTTGGGTTGTGGATTCATTTTTTTCAGCGAAAAATCGCTGTTTCTTTCATGTAATTAGCAAGAGTCCATGAGCTAGTGACGTATGGGATATACATTCCTACCAGGGGGGGCAAAGTTTCCCAAACCTTAAAATGCCTATAAATACACCCCTCACCACACCCACAATTCAGTTTTTACAAACTTTGCCTCTCATGGAGGTGGTGAAGTAAGTTTGTGCTAGATTCTACGTTGATATGCGCTTCGCAGCAGGCTGAAGCCCGGTTTTCCTCTCAGAGTGCAGTGAATGTCAGAGGGATGTGAAGAGAGTATTGCCTATTTGAATTCAATGGTCTTCCTCTAGGGGATCTTTTTCATAGGTTCTCTGTTATCGGTCGTAGAGATTTCTTCTCCTACCTCCCTTTTCAGATGGACGATATACTCTTATATACCATTACCTCTACTGATTCTCGTTTCAGTACTGGTTTGGCTATCTACTATATGTAGATGAGTGTCCTTGGGTAAGTAAGTCTTATTTTTTGTGACACTCTAAGCTATGGTTGGGCACTTTATATGTAAAGTTCTAAATATATGTCTTTAAACTTATATTTGCCATGATTCAGGATAATCAGTATTCCTTCATTCAGACTGTCAGTTTCATTATTTGGGATAATGCATATGAATAAATATTTTTTTCTTACCTTGAAAATTTTCAATTGACTATTTTTCCCTGCAGGCTGTTAGGCTTGCGGGGGCAGAAAATGCTTCATTTTATTGCGTCGTTCTTGGCGCGAACTTTTTTTGCGCAAGATTTTGTCATTTCCGGCGTTGTAGTTGACGCCGGAAGTTGTTTGTAGTTACGTCATTTTTTTGACGCATGTGTATTCAGACTTTTTTTGCGCCAAAAAATGTGGGCGTCGGTTTCGACATCAGAGGATGTGGCGTCATACTTGGCGCCAAAAAATATGGGCGTTGTACTTAGCGCCAATAATGTGGGCGTCATACTTGTTCCACTTTTTTCTCACATTATTTAAGTCTCACTTTTTTGTTGCTTCTGGTTGCTAGAGGCTTGTTTATTTTGCATTTTTTCCCATTCCTGAAACTGTCATTTAAGGAATTTGATAATTTTGCTTTATATGTTGTTTTTTTCTATTACATATTGCAAGATATTCAAAACACTGTTCCTGTATCAAGAAATGCTGAGGAATTCCTGTTGACTGATATCAGTCCTACCAAAGCTAAGTTCATTTATTTTAATGTTATGAATGTTTATCTTTAGCTATGGTTTGTAATAAGTTATCATGATAAACTTTTACATGCAGAATCCATTAGTATTTATGCTTTATATATTGCCATTCTTTTTACATCTTATGTACAAGATATACTTAGAAATTTATAAGAATATTTTTCTGATTCTATTTTAAAGGCTTTGTCTGACGTCCCGCCTTCTAATAAAATTTTTAGGTCTTTTTCAAACTTCTTTTTTAGTTGATGAAGTTTCAAATGACCAACAACATAATGAATTATCCTTCTCTGATGGTGCTTTTTTTCTCATTCAGAATTTTTCTTCATCAGATATTGACACTAACAAATCTACTTTTTTATTCTTTAATAGAGTACATTTGTTCTTTGTTCAAAAGGTGTTGATTATTTTGGATATTGAAATATCTAGTTCTTTTGATTTTAAAGACTAGCTAACATTTAAATTCTGCTTATTTATCTTCTGTGGTTTCTTCAGAGGTTTTTTTCCAGTTCCTGATACTAGGGAATGGAATAGGCTGAGAATTTTCTTTTAGTCCTTCTTTAAGGTTTTTAAATTGTATTCTTTGCCGGCAGTTAGTTTTCAGTTTTGAGGAAATATTCCCCAAGTTAATGGGGCTATCTCTATTCCTGCTAAATATACTATTATTCTTATAGCAAATAGTACAGATGGCCCTCGTTTTACAACGGTTCAATTTACACCGTTTCAGAATAACAACCTTTTTTTCCAGTCATGTGACTGCTATTGAAAAGCATTGAGAAGCAGTGCATTTATTAAAATAGCCAGTAGGTGGAGCTGTCCACTTGTGTTGCAGCAAAGCCAAGCAAGCTGAAATTAATTAATTTAACCATACCTGAGCTATCAAGCAGATTTCAAAGGAACAAGATCTTCCTGTCTAGAAATCAGTCCAGATTGGAATGCATAGAAAGAACTGTTTGCAGAAAAATGCAAGTAAAGTCTGTGTTGTGTGATTATTTTATTAGGTTTATAATGCTGTTTAGCAAATGATTTTGTTCATTTAACTTAGTTTAATTATATATTCTGTGTTGTGTGATTATTTTATTAGGTTTATAATGCTGTTTAGCATTTAACGTCTTCATTTCAAAGCTTTAAAAATAATGTATTAGGTGTTACTTATGCCAATTTTGAGAGGGGCCTGGAACCTATCTCCCTCACTTCCCATTGACTTACATTATAAACTGGGTTTCAATTTACAACGGTTTTCGATTTACAACTATTCCTCCTGGAACCTAACCCCGGCGTAAACTGAGGGCTACCTGTATTTATTTTTTTCCTTCAGATGGTCGTATCTTATTTAAGGAAAATTATTTTCAGGTACTTTTCTTAGACCTGTAATTTATTTGGCTGATGTTGCAATTGCTGCATCTTTCTGGTTGGATACTTTAAGATCAAGTATCGGATTATGATTTGTTTAGCATTGTTAAAAGGACAAAATCTTCTACTTATTTGAAGTTCAGACTAAGTGCTATTGCATTGTCTTGTTATCTTGCATTTGTTGATTGTGCAAGTCCAGTGTGTTGTCTGATCCTTTAACTGGATTAACATGCTAATAATTTCATTTGTGTTGTCATTTTATTAAATATTTTCGCAAATGAGGTTTAATCTATGTCTTTAGCTATTTTAGCTATAAGAACTTTGTGATTTCAATCTTGGAATGCTAATTTGATTTCTAAAATCCATATTTCTTTTTTTCCAAGATATTCAATTATTTGGTTCATACTTAGGCTGACCATATTGCCGCTTTAAAAAGGGACACATATGAAAAATACATATGTCAGGGCTGTTTAAAGAAATGGTTTTGTATAAGAACCCTCACATATGTATTTTTCATATGTGTTCCTTCTTAAAGCGGCAATATGGTCAGCCTATTCATAATTGGATTCAGTTATTTAACTGTTACTCTGGGCTTCAAGATTGAGTTCTAAGACTAAAACTTTAAGCTTATATTAGTTTTCTGTTCTTACTAAGGAACGGAATCCTGAATTCTTCCCCAAGTAACATGTTTATAATTGGATGTTTTTTTCTTCATTCAATTAAGCCTTTTAAAAGTTCAAAGTCAGCTCCCCAATTTGCATGTAGGTGCGATTCTTATTCCAGCTTGGCTGGTAAGGGGCAGGTTAAGACTTTTTTGAAATTTGTTTGGTTCTATTCTGTCCAAACTTCTTAAACTTTGGGTACAGAATAGGTTTCAGAGTAAAACCGTCTGTGAGAAGTCTTTTTTCTCTATCATATTCCAGCTATTCCAGTAAGACTAACACTTTCCTGAAGTGTGTCTCAGACCTGGAGTTTTCTGGGGTATTTTTTCCAGTTTCATTTTAGGAACTGGGTTTTGGGGTTTTATTCATGACTATTCATTGTTCCAAAGATAGAAAATCTTTTTGCACTGTCATATAAGTGTACCATCTTTTAGAATGGTGTTTATATGGTCTATTCTGCCTTTTTGGTCAGTGATGGCATTATTTGTCTACAATAGATACAATAGATGCATATCTTCATTTTCTGTTTTCATTCAGATTATTTTTATTTTCTGAGATTCTCTTTTTTTGACAAGCATTACCAATTTGTTGTTTTTCCTTCTGGTCTAGCGACAGCTCTAAGAATCTTTTCAAGGTTCTCAGTGTTCCTTATTTGGACGGTATCATGGTACTGGCTCAGTCTTTTCGTTCTGCGGAATCTCATACGATTCAACTTTGTTGTTTCTTCAAGACATGGTTAGAGGATCTTTTTATCAAAAATTCCTTGTTTCCTCACACAAGGGTCACCTTTTTTAGGTTTCCAGATAGATTGTGTCAATGTTTTTGTCTCTAACAGACAAGTGACAAGTTTATTGGCTTCCATTTGTCGGAACCTTCAGTCTCTATTATTTCCTTCAAGTTGCTATATATGCATGGAAGTTTTAGGTTTCATGGCTGCAGCATTGGATTCGATTCCCTTTGCTCATTTCATAGGAAACCTTTCCAGTTTTTTATGCTGAATAATGGTGCAGAGATTCTAGGATATCACTTTTTATATCTTTGAATCCTAATGTTTAACTATCTTTGATTCGGTGGTTAAGATCACCATCATTTAGTTCTACAGGTCTCTTCGGTTCTTTTAACCTGGACCATGATCTCTACAGATGCGAGTCTTTTAGGTTGGGAGACTGTCTGAGGATCTCTGTCAGCACAAGGGGTTTGGAAATTTCAGGAGGCGAGATTACCATTTGATATTTTGGAACTCCGTGCATTCTCAGAGTTCTTCAGTTTGGTTTCTTTTTGAAGAAGAGACGTTTTTTCAGACAGACAATGTCACAACAAGCGTATGTCAATCATCAGGGTGGGACTATCAGACTTTAGGCTGTGACAGAAGTATCTCGGATATTTGCTTGGGCTAAATCCAGCTCCTATCTAATTACTGTGGTCTTTTTCCCAGGTATAGACAATTGGCAAGCGGATTATCTCTGTTAATCAAGCTTTACATCCGGGAGAATGGTCTCTTTACCCAGATATGTTTTTCAATTTTTTCAGATGTGAGGGCTTCCAGAAATAGATCTGATGGCATCTCATCTAAACAAGGAACTTCCCAGGGGCCTATTCAGGTCCTGGGATCCTCAGGCGGAAGTAGTGTATGCATTAACACTTCTTTTGAATTATCAATCTGCCTATATTTTTTCATCTCTGGTTCTTCTTTTTAGAGTGATTTTTCTAAATCATCAGAGAGCAATCTTTGGTGTGGCTGGTGGCTCCAGCATGGCCACACAGGTTTTGGTATATGGTTCTTGTTCGGATGTCCAGTTGCCAATCTTGGTTACTTCAATTAAGGTCAGACCTTATATCTTAACATTCGTTTTTTTCATCAGGAATTCAAATTATTAATTTGATGGTATGAAAATTTAACGCTTAGTACTTAGTCATAGAAGTTTCTCTGACTCAGTGATTAATACTATGTTGCAGGCTCGTTAATCTGTGTCTAGTAGGATTTATTATCGAGTTTGGAAGATTTACATCTCATGATGCTCTTCTTATGAATTCTCTTGGCATTCTTTTAGAATTCCTAGGATTTTATAGTTCTTCATAAGGTTTTGTCTGCATGTTCCTTGAAAGGACAAATCTCTGCTTTTTCTGTGCTGTTTCACAGTAAGAATTGCTAAATCTTTCTGATATTCATTGTTTTGTTCAGGCTTTGGTTCGTATCAAGCCTGTCATTAAGCCAATTTCTCCTCCTTGGAGTCTTATTTTAGTTCTGAAGGCTTTACAGGCTCTTCTGTTTGAGCATATGCTTTCTTTGGACATTAATTACTTTCATGGAAAGTATTGTTCTTTTTAGACATCTCTTCAGCTAGAACAGTTTTTGAATTATCTGTTCTTTCTTGTAAATCTCCTTTTTCTGATTTTTCATCAGGATAAGGTGGTTTTTGCTGTCCTCATTTCAATTTTTACCTAAAGTTGTGAATTCTAACATTAGTAGAGGGATTATTGTCCCTTCCTTGTGTCCTAATCCTAAGAATTCTTTGGTAAGATTCTTACATTCTTTGGATGTGGTAAGAGTTTTGAAATATTATGTTGAAGCTACTCAGATTTCAGACAGACTTCTAGTCTATTTGTTATCTTTTCTGGTTTTAAGAAAGGTCAGAAGGCTTCTGTCATTTCTTTGGCATTTTGGTTAAAGCTTTTTTGATTCATCATGCTTATTTGGAGTCGGGTTAATCCCCGCCCCAGAGGTTTACGGCTCATTCTACTAGGTCAGTTTCTACTTCCTGGGCTTTTAAGAATGAAGCTTCTGTTGTTCAGATTTGCAAAGCAACGACTTGGTCTTCTTTGCATACTTTTACTAAATTCTACCATTTTGATGTTTTCTCTTCTTCAGAAGCAGTTTTTGGTAGAACAGTACTTCAGGCAGCTGTTTTCAGTTTGATTCTTCTGCTTATAATTTCATTTTTTTTCATTATAAAAATTGAAACTTTTGATTTGGGTTGTGGATTAATTTTTCAGTGGAATTGGCTGTCTTTATTTTATCCCTCCCTCTCTAGTGACTCTTGCGTGGAAGTTCCACATCTTGGGTATCTGCTATCCCATACGTCACTAGCTCATGGACTCTTGCTAATTACATAAAATAAAACATAATTTATGTAAGAACTTACCTGATGAATTCATTTCTTTCATATTAGCAAGAGTCCATGAGGCCCACCCTTTTTGTGGTGGTTATGATTTTTTTGTATAAAGCACAATTATTCCAATTCCTTATTTTTGATGCTTTCGCTCCTTTCTTATAACCCCACTTCTTGGCTATTCGTTAAACTGAATTGTGGGTGTGGTGAGGAGTGTGTTTATAGGCATTTTAAGGTTTGGGAAACTTTGCCCCTCCTGGTAGGAATGTATATCCCATACGTCACTAGCTCATGGACTCTTGCTAATATGAAAGAAATGAATTTATCAGGTAAGTTCTTATATAAATTATATTTTTATTTTATCCCTCCCTCTTTAGTGACTCTTGCGTGGAGTTCCACATCTTGGGTATTGCTATCCCATACGTCACTAGCTCATGGACTCTTGCCAATTACATGAAATAAAACATAATTTATGTAAGAACTTACCGGATAAATTCATTTCTTTCATATTGGCAAGAGTCGATGAGGCCCACCCTTTTTATGGTGGTTATGATTTTTTTTGTATAAAGCACAATTATTTCCAAATTCCTTTGTTGATGCTTTTTTCTCCTTTCTTTATCACCTCACTACTTGGCTATTCGTTAAACTGAATTGTGGGTGTGGTGAGGGGTGTATTTATAGGCATTAGGTTTGGGAAACTTTGCCCCTCCTGGTAGGATTGTATATCCCATACGTCACTAGCTCATGGACTCTTGCCAATATGAAAGAAATTAATTTATCAGGTAAGTTCTTACATAAATTATGTTTTTGTCCTTTCTCTTAAAAATATTGTATCATCATTGTACTTTTATCTTTTAAACCCATGGACAACACTGCGGAATTAGTCATCGCTTAATAAAGTATAGTAATCTCATATGTCTTGGACTTTATTCTAAAATAAATATTTTACAATACATTGTAAATAGCCCTATTTCTATTAATTGACTTTTAAAGGGAAAAACATTTGTTAACTTGTTTAACATTAGTTAAGTGTCTATTTTGTAAGCTTCTTACTATTTCTGATACTCTTTTCTAGTTCAGCTCTGTAATTCTGTAATAGATCATATTATGCAATTTACCTTATACTGATTTTACTCTAAAGGAATCTGTTCTCCCACTTGCTCTGTACATGGGAGTTTTACAGAGTTTGAGCCAGGGTTTACTGATTTTGTGTGGAAAATAACTTTAGAGGTTTTGGGGTTTATGCCTCCTCAATTAAAGTGCAAATACAGTACTGTGCAAGTCTTAGGCCACCATTATATTTGATGTTTTAGCAATGTATACTGACCATATATAATTATTTCTTAGTCTCTTTATTAGAATACAGCCAGAAAATACTGGATATGTGTATCCAGTATTAAAAAAACAAAGAAATCATAAAAAAACAACTTTTATAGATAAGTATTTAGTGTAACCTCCCTTTACAATTGAGCAATAGCAGGCAGCTGGCTCTTGTAAACCTAAATGGAATGGAACCCTAATAAATGTCATTGCTTAAATTTGTATTTGTTCTACTATTTCATGTCAAAATGGCTGCTGTGAAAAAGGTCTATGACACCAGGTTTGTGCAAGACATGCTTGAGCATTACTTTTAATCACATCATTCCATTCAAAATGCCAAAGATCACAAGATTTGACAGACATAAAAAATGGATACTTAAGATGTGGTAATCAGAAGAGGTCAATGAAAAAAAAAAAAGACTGGAAAGCCAAGAAAAGTTTCAAAATCTGATGAGAGGTTTCCCAGTTTCTTCTTAGAGAGACCGGAAGAAGGCCAGCAAGTGCCTGGCTCAGCATCTGGCAGCTTAATCAGGATGCCAAGTTGACCCTTCTACAGTCTGAAGAAGCTTGATCAGGAATGGTCTTTGGGGAAGGGTAGCAGCCAAAAAAAATCACTTTTTCAGAAGGGGAACAGGGTGAAAATGCTAAGATATGCTAAAGATCACAAAGATTGGAATAAAGATAAGTGGAAAAAGAGTATTATGGAGTACCGAATCCAAGTTTGAAATTTTTGGGTCCATATGCTGACAATATGTGAGAAGAGTTGGAGAGAGATGAAAGAATGAGTGTTTGCGGCCTTCAATGAAAGATGGTGGAGGGTCTGTCGTTGTTTGGGGCTGCATTTCTGCCTGTGGCGTTGGCAATATTGTCTGAATTGATGGGATCATGAATGCTGAAAAGTACACACAGGTTTTAATTCATCATGCCATTCCTTCTGGAAAGCACCTGATTGAGAATGGTTTTATTTTTCAGCATGATAATGATCTCAAACACACTGCTAATGCAGTGAAATCATATTTGGTGAGAAAAAAAGCTGATAAAACACTGACGGTCATGAACTGGCCTCCAGAGTCCAGACCTGAATATTATAAAGGCAGTATGGGATCACATGGACACAGAAATAAATAAAAGACAATCTAAATCTAAAGAACTCTGGGAAGTGCTGAAAGAAGCCTGGTATAATATACCAAAAGATTACTTCAGAAAACTTCAGGACAGTCTCCCCAAAAGAGTTAAAGATGTGCTTAGTGCCAAGGGAGGCCACGCTAAATACTGAGTTTTGTCTGAAGAAGCCATTTTGTTCTTAATATTTCTTTAGTCTGTGTACATATTTCCTGTATTTTCAGTTTGTATCTTGATAAGGGGTCAAAAAATCAATATGGTGGTCATTATAACTTTGCTAAAACAACAAATCTAATGGTGGCCTAAGATTTTTTCACAGTACTGTATATTTGTCTGATACTTATCCTAGGATATCCTGGTTTTCTTGAAGGATCAGACCAGATAAGGATATTATCAGACTAAGACACTACAGTTATATTTCTGAAGGTGAGAATCTAAGATGATCAGGTGTCTATTACTGATCAATTCGGAAATTACCTCTAACATTTAGAATTTAACTTATTAGTTCATTGCTAAGAGGTTTTATGAACTTTAGGTACCCAAGACCCTAAAAACTACTAAACACAAATCTATCAAATAGATTTTTAACTTTCTGCTAAACCTTCCAATTGTATTCCTGTTTCTGAGGCCATTCTGGATATTTCCTAGGCATAGGCCAAACAGTTATTCTTTGTTACTCCATCTTTATCTTCTAAGCTCATCAGGATGTTTCCTTTGTCAGCTTTGTTCATTGACCTATAGGCGTTCATTCCAAAGGTGGGCAAAGTTTGCTTCATGTTAGCTGAAGAACTAATATTCCATTTGTGAATAGTATTTTTAGGAATTCTTTGGATAGGAAATTGGAGTCCTTCCATAGAAAGGCTTTTCAACATATAGGTTTTATGTTTAACCCTTTTTGGCCATTGCTTGCTCGCGATTTATGCTAGGATGATTAACGAGAGCTCTGTTTAACTGTTTCAAAAAACACATCAAAAATACATTACAAAGTACAGTTACACTCATAAGAACACTAATAACATATTTTTACAAAAAAATATTGCACTCAAAAGTTATAAAGGCTCAAAGATAGGAGATCTAGAAAAAAAAAACGTCAGGCAAAGTACTTTAACATATAGATACATACATATACAGGTCTAAAGATGTATATATATATATATATATATATATATATATTTTGTAATGCTCGTGGGTTATTCCACTATCAGATCAAACTTGGCCAGTAGTCTTCGTTTCCCGGCATCAAGCTGAAAAAATAGGAAATATCCCAGAGCAGAGAAAGTTTGTAATATGAGGTAAGCGGTACTCACAGTAGGCAGGGTAGTCTTTAGCGGCAAATGGAAGAAAAACCAGCGGTATGGCAGTTAAGGGATAAACCAATAGAAGGAACTGAAACAGGCAGGAGTCAGCAACAAAGGAAATCCAGTAATATAACAGGTCAGGGATAAACCAATAGAATGGTCAGGCAGGCAGAGTTCGGTAACAGTATAACAATCCAATAGTTCAGGGGTCAAGCAGGCAGAGTGGTCAGACAGGCAGAGTTCAGCAACAGTTTAGCAATCCAGTACTTTAGGGGTTAAGCAAGCAGAGTAGTCAGACAGGCAGACTTCAGCAATGTTATGGCAATCCAGTACTTTAGGGGTTAAGTAAGCAGAGTAGTCAGGCAGAGTTCAGCAACGTTATGGCAATCCAGCACTTCAGGGGTTAAGCAAGCAGAGTAGTCACACAGGCAGACTTCAGTAACAAAATAGCAATCCAGCACAAACAGATAATAGCACCCAGGAGCACACACAGTAACACCTATACTTGGGCAGTGATGTAAGGTGAATGGAGTACTTACATAGGCGCATATTGGCGCCAAGGACACACAGGTGTAATCAGAGCGGCAGGAGAGAGAGACAGCGTGCCTGCGTCTATGCCAACGGCCATAGCAACGAGTCACCACCGCCCCATCTATGGCAACATTGGAGGTATGCGGATGTACTACCTGCAATGGGCTACAAGCTGGGAAATTCTTTCACCACCCAAGGCACAAAAAGAAGTATCTCCATAAGCATAGGATGACCTGTACAACCAAGTATAAAGTCTACTTACTGTTTTGTCCGTGCAGCTTGTTTTACGTCGGTAAAATGAGCAACTACCTAAGAACCAGGATGGCGAATCATAGAAGTGCGATACGCATGTCGATTAAGAATCAAGACACGGACTAGCCGGTGGCCAGACACTTTCTACAGAGTAGACAAAATGTATCCGACTTGCGCTACACCATCATTGATCACGTGCCACCCCTACAAAGAGGAGGAGATCGCAAAAAAATACTTTTGCAAAGGGAAGCGAGATGGACATTTGAGCTTGAAACTCTGAGCCCTAAGGGTTTGAATACAAAAATAGAATGGCATAGCTTCATGTAGCTATAGCAATTTGTATTTTGGGTAGTACACCCTAGCATACTGTTTATTCCCGTGTATATTCCCTTGTGTTCCCCCTATAAATTGTCTCCCTTTGTCTTTTCCTGATTCTCCCTTGTTTTTTCGCTTGTTTATTCCGTTTTTCCTTACTCTTTTCCCCCTCTACATTCTGCTCTTCTGTCTAAGAGTCGTACTATGTCATTCTCTTTTGTCTAAGTGTCATACTATGTCATTCTCATTTGTTTGATTGCTCATTTTTTTATTGCTCTTTATTCTGTGCTTCTACTATGTATTTTTCTTTTTCTTTTTTCTTCTCTTCTCTTTTTTTCTTTTTCTTTATATTATGTTGATAGCAGCTATACCCCCTTTCAGACTTATGTAATTTGCCCGCATAGATATATGACTGCATAGTATTTTACTTTTAGTCATTATACTTTTGCTTATGGCCATAGAAGTTGCTGTTGTATATATGAGTACCTCAGCAGTCCGCCCATATTAAGTTGTAGTTATTGATTATGGATGTATAGTGTTAGCATAAGAGCAACATTGTTTTTATCTAATTAGCCACGTTGTTTAGTTTAAATTTGTTTCGCTGATTACTAAGGCTACGGACGACGCCCCTAGTGACTCATGCTATGCGCCTGATGCTTCCAGCTGATTCAAATCACTTGATTATGATTAGTAGGTGGTTTTATGTTCACACATGTGTATATATAGAGGTTGCTGTTATTCACTTTCTTGTTATGTTATGTCTGGAGGTAATACTCTGAAACATCACACCTTGTGGGATTAAAAGATATCCTTTATTTAAATACCGGTGAGTGCCTGCTTCTGTTTGTTTTATATATATATATATATATATATATATATATATATATATATATATATATATATATATATATGTAAATATCTATACCTATATATAATCATGTGTGTGTGTAACATATCAACATATCATATATGTAATATTTCTGTATTATATGAAATGCTTTGACCATTGCTAAATGCAAATCCATTTGTCAAATTTCTGAAGCCAGGCCCTGGCTTCAGACTGCCTGCTATACTCGAATACACATTACAGATTGATGTCTCAAAGAACAAAGGGGATAAACATTTGTTCAAATAGTGAAGATAGGTCACTTCAAAGGGACCTTATCAAAACATGGTCACATTTGAAATCTCTTTTCATAAGCAGTGTCCTAAAGGTTTAACAAAGACTTTTAATTTTAAGAAAGCAAAATTCAACGATTTAAGGAAATTATTAAATAACATAAATTGGGACAAAGTATTCTCTAATAATAATACAGAGGATAAATGGATAACATTTAAAACTTTGTTAAATAAATATACATATCAACAAATACCATATGGTTATAAAAATAAAAAAATCCAAGCCAATGTGGCTAAATAAAAATGTGTTAAGAGAAATTAGGAAAAAATGTAGGGCATTTAAATTATTCAAAGAAAATAGTACAGACTCAACATACCATATTTATAAGGAATGTAACAATGCATGCAAAAAAGCAATCAAATTAGCCAAAATTGAAAATGAAAAATTATTTGCAAAGGATTCTAAGTCTAACCCTAAAAGGTTCTTTAAGTATATAAATAGCAAAAATCTAATAAGGACAATATAGGTACATTAAAATGCGTGGAGGGGGGGCGTGACCAAGCCGCAGCCATGATAAGACATATAAATGTGCAGCTCCAAACTTAGCTTGAAATAACTGCTGATTTCTACATCTATATCCCAAGCTTTCTGCATAAAAAACCATCCCTTCTGCACAAAGAGTCGATCCTGATTCTGGACATACTAGCATTAATAGGATCAACTTTAGCAGAGGAGCTAATCTAACATATGCAAAACGGAGTGCTGTGGCCCACCTCATCGTATCATCTACCCCCCTCCCCCGGCGTGAGGGCGACCCGGGAGAGCGGTATCCACTTATAGCTACTTTTAAAGGGTATAGAGTTATCTGGATTCCAACCACCCATGGAGGAGGACCTCGCCCGACAGATATGGGCGCTTCTAGACAATCTAGATCATAGAATGTGCAGTAACTTTGAAGACCTCTCAGACATCATTAGAGCGGCTAGAAATCGGGGACATAAAGACGTAGCTAAGATGGCGGAAAACAAGAAGGATGATTTGCCACACGACATGACATGTGGTGAAGAGAGCAGTACCTCTCCCAAGCTGGATTTTGAAACTGCGACAAAAGAGCCACTGAAGAAGCAGGGAACCACTCCTCATTCTGGAAAGCTTATACTCCCTGCAAACCCGCTTAGCTCCCACACATCTGCCAGGCCTATTAGTCTTCAGCCGGAGTTCTCTGTAGCTGTGACCCGGGTTGGTGCGACTGGCCATCGGGTGCATAGTGAGGCCCCGGCTGGAGAATGGAGACCCATCGAGCAAGCTTCTGACACAAAAAGGGTGCAAAGTGACATTCAGAGCTGCATAAATGTAGCGGACACCCCGATACCCGCACTCCACAACTTATATGCCCTACTAAGGCTCCCTCAGCCCTACAGCCAATGGCTCCTTCCGATCATACTGCCTGCTTACACTATATCAGGCTCTCTTCTCTGCCGCCTTCCCAGACTTACCAAACTTTCGAAGAGAGGCTGTGGATGATAAAATTACAGTCTCTGGCAAATAAACTACAGAGCATCTCATCACTTACCCTTTAAAAACTTGTTCTGTCAGTTTCAATATTGCCCTATTACACTCCTATGTTACACCGGAAGGCAGACTTTCGACCCTTCTACCATTGTACAGATCTGCTCCAATATGTGGTCCTATCCAAACTAAGTTATCTTTGGGGTTCCCTCCTTTCTTTAGGCTTTTGTTCCTGATGTATTGTTGCCATTTCCAATGTCTTAATGTTTGCATATAAGACCTGTATTCTATTTTACCTACTTCAAAAAGTTTGTTCAAATTCTCCTCTGGGTACAAAGATAACTACCTATAGGCACCCAATAAGAACCTATTTAGCTGTATTTAGACTAAGTATGTACAACTTACCCGCCCTTACAACTAACTGACTCCTACTCCCATTGTCTATGCCTCCTATGCTATTTCAGTCCTAGATACTAAGAGGGAATTCCACAGATTGCAAGTACTAATTGTTATTAGACCTATATCTCAAGAGATAATCTGACCCATGCTATGACACTCATATTTTCTGCCCTACAGTACCTAGGTCCCACTAAATTATCTCCCCGGAAATAAACATATGTACCCACTCCTCCTTCCAGGCTGCCTATTCAAGGTACATCCCTTAATTACACTAAGGTATACATTATACCCTCCGCTTCCAATCATAAACTACCTCTAGATGTACAGTAACCCATTGCCCATCATACATTACCTATAAGATACCCCCTAATAGAATCAGATGCCATGTATTCCCAGGGGTTCACCCCTTGATATGAGAGGTTTTTTTCACTACCCTTCATCATTCACAACTACAACATATCCCCTACTACTACCTTTCAGATCACGTAGGTCCTCCTCTTAATACTAATACTGAAACATACATCCAGAAATTAGAAAGCTATTGTTTTTTAAATTTGCATATACCCATCAACTTGCCAGCCCTTCTTGTATTGTTAGTTTTAGTTACCAGTTGCTAATTCTTTACCCAACTAGCTCCCCCAAGCGGCTCCTGACCGCTGTCTTGTTTCTACATAACTAATTCTTGACAATATCAGTTACGCCTTTAGGTTACATAAGAAAAAAAAAAAAGGTCTTATTGCTATTTGTCTTAGTTTATTTTTATTTTTTTATATAGTGTGTATACATTTACTGTTCAAGATGAGGTTGTGTGGTCATTGCTAATTGCCACTCCCACTACCCAGAAATATATTATTATTTAACATGGAATGTCCCTCTTGGAATGTTCCTGTATGATGGCTGAGAAGTGACATATTTGACTGTAATACATGTATTTCACTGTGTGTTTACTCTACTTACTTTATGTATGCTTATTAACCTTATCTGAAATGTTCAAAGACAATTCTCCTTACTGGTTGTCAATGCTATAAACCTGAATAAAAAATTTAACTTTAAAAAAGAAAAAAATGCGTGGAGGGTAGCATGATTAACAGTGACAGGGAGAAGGCTGAGGTACTAAACCAGTTCTTGTCTTCAGTATACACAAGAGAGGAACCAATGGATGATACTTTGGAACAAACTAGAACATGCCAGCACATACTATTAACTGGGTTATGTATAGAGGATATCAGGAAAAAACTGGATAATATTAAAGTAAAGAAAACTCCAGGCCCAGATGGAATTCACCCAAGGATGTTAAGGTAACTTAGCACTGTTATAGACAAACTTCTACTCCTCATTTTTCAAGGCTCATTATCCTCAGGCATGGTCCCCCAGGATTGGCGTAAATCTGATGTGGTGCCACTCTTCAAAAAGGGAAGTGGGGATCACTAGGAAGCTATAGACCAGTTAGTCTGACATCAATAGTGGGGAAGATATTTGAAGGAATTATTTTGATGATTATATTGATGAGCACATTCGTGTAAACAAGATTATGAGTTCAAATCAGCATGGTTTTATGAGAAATAGATCAGGTCAAACTAATCTAATTAGATTCTATGAGAACGTAAGTAAAAAACATAATTTATGCTTACCTGATAAATTTATTTCTCTTGTAGTGTATCCAGTCCACGGATCATCCATTACTTGTGGGATATTCTCCTTCCCAACAGGAAGTTGCAAGAGGATCACCCACAGCAGAGCTGCTATATAGCTCCTCCCCTAACTGTCATATCCAGTCATTCGACCGAAAACAAACAGAGAAAGGAGAAACAATAGGGTGCAGTGGTGACTGTAGTTTAATTAAAATTTAGACCTGCCTTAAAAGGACAGGGCGGGCCGTGGACTGGATACACTACAAGAGAAATAAATTTATCAGGTAAGCATAAATTATGTTTTCTCTTGTTAAGTGTATCCAGTCCACGGATCATCCATTACTTGTGGGATACCAATACCAAAGCTAAAGTACACGGATGATGGGAGGGACAAGGCAGGATTAAGCAGAAGGAACCACTGCCCGAAGAACCTTTCTCCCAAAAACAGCCTCCGAAGAAGCAAAAGTATCACATTTTGAAAATTTTGAAAAAGTGTGAAGCGAAGACCAAGTCGCAGCCTTGCAAATCTGTTCAACAGAGGCCTCATTTTTGAAGGCCCAGGTGGAAGCCACAGCTCTAGTAGAATGAGCTGTAATCCTTTCAGGGAGCTGCTGTCCAGCAGTCTCATAGGCTAGGTGTATTACGCTCCGAAGCCAAAAGGACAGAGAGGTTGCCGAAGCTTTTTGACCTCTCCTCTGTCCAGAGTAAACGACAAACAGGGAAGATGTTTGACGAAAATCCTTAGTAGCTTGTAAGTAAAACTTCAAGGCACGGACTACGTCCAGATTATGTAAAAGACGTTCCTTCTTTGAAGAAGGATTAGGACACAATGATGGAACAACAATCTCTTGATTGATATTCTTGTTAGAAACCACCTTAGGTAAAAACCCAGGTTTGGTACGCAGAACTACCTTATCTGCATGAAAAATCAGATAAGTTTAATATCAATGGAATGAAGGAGTTCAAACGGAACTCCTTGAAGAACTTTAAGAACCAAGTTTAAGCTCCACGGAGGAGCAACAGGTTTAAACACAGGCTTAATTCTAACCAAAGCCTGGCAAAATGCCTGAACGTCTGGAACCTCTGCCAGATGCTTGTGCAAAAGAATAGACAGAGCAGAAATCTGTCCCTTTAAGGAACTATCTGATAATCCTTTGTCCAAGCCCTCTTGGAGAAAAGACAATATTCTAGGAATCCTAACCTTACTCCATGAGTAATTCTTGGATTCACACCAATAAGGATATTTACTCCATATCTTGTGGTAGATTTTCCTGGTAACAGGCTTTCGTGCCTGTATTAAGGTATCAATGACTGACTCGGAGAAGCCACGCTTTGATAGAATCAAGCGTTCAATCTCCATGCAGTCAGTCTCAGAGAAATTAGATTTGGATGATTGAAAGGACCTTGTATCAGAAGGTCCTGTCTTAGAGGCAGAGTCCATGGTGGAAAGGATGACATGTCCACTAGGTCTGCATACCAAGTCCTGCGTGGCCACGCAGGTGCTATCAGAATCACTGATGCTCTCTCCTGTTTGATTTTGGCAATCAGTCGAGGGAGCAGAGGAAACGGTGGAAACACATAAGCCAGGTTGAAGAACCAAGGCGCTGCTAGAGCATCTATCAGCGTCGCTTCTGGGTCCCTGGACCTGGATCCGTAACAAGGTAGCTTGGCGTTCTGGCGAGACGCCATGAGATCCAACTCTGGTTTGCCCCAACGATGAATCAATTGAGCAAACACCTCCGGATGGAGTTCCCACTCCCCCGGATGGAAAGTCTGACGACTTAGAAAATCCGCCTCCCAGTTCTCCACGCCTGGGATATGGATTGCTGACAGGTGGCAAGAGTGGCACTCTGCCCAGCGAATTATTTTTGAGACTTCTAACATCGCTAGGGAACTCCTGGTTCCCTCTTGATGGTTGATGTAAGCCACAGTCGTGATGTTGTCCGACTGAAATCTGATGAACCTCAGTGTTGCTAACTGAGGCCAAGCCAGAAGAGCATTGAATATCGCTCTTAACTCCAGAATATTTATTGGAAGGAGTTTCTCCTCCTGAGTCCACGATCCCTGTGCCTTCAGGGAGTTCCAGACTGCACCCCAACCTAGAAGGCTGGCATCTGTTGTTACAATTGTCCAATCTGGCCTGCGAAAGGTCATACCCTTGGACAGGTGGACCCGAGACAACCACCAGAGAAGAGAATCTCTGGTCTCTTGATCCAGATTTAGCAGAGGGGACAAATCTGTGTAATCCCCATTCCACTGACTCAGCATGCATAATTGCAGTGGTCTGAGATGTAGGCGCGCAAACGGCACTATGTCCACTGCCGCTACCATTAAGCCGATTACCTCCATACACTGAGCCACCGAAGGGCGCGGAATGGAGTGAAGAACACGGCAAGCATTTAGAAGTTTTGATAACCTGGACTCCGTCAGGTAAATTTTCATTTCTACAGAATCTATAAGAGTCCCTAAGAAGGAGACTCTTGTGAGTGGGGATAGAGAACTCTTTTCCTCGTTCACTTTCCACCCGTGCGACCTCAAAAATGCCAGAACTATCTCTGTATGAGACTTGGCAACTTGAAAGTTTGACGCCTGTATCAGGATGTCGTCTAGATACGGAGCTACCGCTATGCCTCGCGGTCTTAGAACCGCCAGAAGTGAGCCCAGAACCTTTGTAAAGATTCTCGGGGCTGTAGCCAACCCGAAGGGAAGAGCTACAAATTGGTAATGCCTGTCTAGAAAGGCAAACCTTAGAAACCGATGATGGTCTTTGTGAATCGGTATGTGAAGGTAGGCATCCTTTAGGTCCACTGTGGTCATGTACTGACCCTCTTGGATCATGGGTAGGATGGTCCGAATAGTTTCCATTTTGAAAGATTGGAATTTGTTTAAGATCTTTAGATCCAAAATTGGTCTGAAGGTTCCCTCTTTTTTGGGAACCACAAACAGATTTGAATAAAAACCCTGTCCTTGTTCCGTCCGCGGAACTGGATGGATCACTCCCATAATTAGGAGGTCTTGCACACAGTGTAGGAATGCCTCTTTCTTTATCTGATTTGCAGATAGCCTTGAAAGATGAAATCTCCCTTGTGGAGGGGAAGCTTTGAAGTCTAGAAGATATCCCTGAGATATGATCTTGAACATCTCTTGCCCATGCCTGGGCGAAGAGAGAAAGTCTGCCCCCTACTAGATTCGTCGCCGGATAGGGGGCCGTTCCTTCATGCTGTCTTAGAGGCAGCAGCATGCTTTCTGGCCTGCTTGCCTTTGTTCCAGGACTGGTTAGGTTTCCAGGCCTGCTTAGATTGAGCAAAAGTTCCCTCTTGCTTTGAAGCGGAGGAAGTTGATGCTGCACCTGCCTTGAAATTTCGAAAGGCACGAAAATTAGACTGTTTGGCCTTTGCTTTGGCCCTGTCCTGAGGAAGGGTATGACCCTTACCTCCAGTAATGTCAGCAATAATTTCCTTCAAACCAGGCCCGAATAAGGTCTGCCCCTTGAAAGGAATGTTGAGTAATTTAGACTTCGAAGTCACGTCAGTTGACCAGGATTTAAGCCATAGCACCCTACGCGCCTGGATAGCGAATCCGGAATTCTTAGCCGTTAGTTTAGTCAAATGAACAATGGCATCAGAAACAAATGAGTTAGCTAGCTTAAGTGTTCTAAGCTTGTCAATAATTTCAGTCAATGGAGCTGTATGGATGGCCTCTTCCAGGGCCTCAAACCAGAATGCCGCCGCGGCCGTGACAGGCGCTATGCATGCAAGGGGCTGTAAAATAAAACCTTGTTGAATAAACATTTTCTTAAGGTAACCCTCCAATTTTTTATCCATTGGATCTGAAAAAGCACAACTGTCCTCAACCGGGATAGTGGTACGCTTTGCTAAAGTAGAAACTGCTCCCTCCACCTTAGGGACCGTCTGTCATAAGTCCTGTGTAGTGGCGTCTATTGGAAACATTTTTCTAAATATAGGAGGTGGGGAAAAAGGCACATCCGGTCTATCCCACTCCTTGCTAATAATTTCTGTAAGCCTTTTAGGTATAGGAAAAACATCAGTACACACCGGCACCGCATAGTATTTATCCAGCCTACACAATTTCTCTGGTACTGCAACTGTGTTACAGTCATTCAGAGCAGCTAATACCTCCCCAAGCAATACACGGAGGTTCTCAAGCTTAAATTTAAAATTAGAAATCTCTGAATCAGGTTTCCCCGAATCAGAGACGTCACCCACAGACTGAAGCTCTCCGTCCTCATGATCTGCATATTGTGACGCAGTATCAGACATGGCCCTTACAGCATCTGCGCGCTCTGTATTTCTCCTAACCCCAGAGCAATCGCGCTTGCCTCTTAATTCAGGCAACCTGGATAATACCTCTGACAGGGTATTATTCATGATTGCAGCCATGTCCTGCAAGGTAATCGCTATGGGCGTCCCTGATGCAATTGGCGCCATATTAGCGTGCATCCCCTGAGCGGGAGGCGAAGGGTCTGACACGTGGGGAGAGTTAGTCAGCATAACTTCCCCCTCCTCAGAATCTTCTGGTGATATTTCTTTTATAGTTAAAGACTGATCTTTACTGTTTAAGGTGAAATCAATACATTTAGTACACATTCTCCTATGGGGCTCCACCATGGCTTTCAAACATAATGAACAAGTTGTTTCCTCTGTGTCAGACATGTTTAAACAGACTAGCAATGAGACTAGCAAGCTTGGAAAACACTTTAAACAAGTTTACAAGCAATATAAAAAACGTTACTGCGCCTTTAAGAAACACAAATTTTTGCCAAAATTTGAAATAACAGTGAAAAAAGGCAGTTACACTAACAAAATTTTTACAGTGTATGTAACAAGTTAGCAGAGCATTGCACCCACTTGCAAATGGATGATTAACCCCTTAATACCAAACACAGAATAATAACTGACAAAAACGTTTTTTTTTTTTTTTTTTTTTTTTAAATAGTCACAACTGCCACAGCTCTACTGTGGCTTGTTACCTCCCTCAAAAACGAGTTTGAAGCCTTTTGAGCCCTCCAGAGATATCCTGGATCATGCAGGAAGAAGCTGGATGGCTGTGTCTGTAATTTTTGCTGCACAAAAAAACCCCTCCCACTCATATTACAACAGTGGAAAGTCAGGAAATTGTTACTAGGCAGAAATCAAACCAGCCATGTGGAAAAAAACTAGGCCCCAATAAGTTTTATCACCAAACATATATAAAAACGATTAAACATGCCAGCAAACGTTTTATATTACATTTTTATAAGAGTATGTATCTCTATTAATAAGCCTGATACCAGTAGCTCTCACTGCATTTAAGGCGTTACTTACATTAGTTCAGTATCAGCAGCATTTTCTAGCAAATTCCATCCCTAGAAAAATATTAACTGCACATACCTTATTGCGGGAAAACCTGCACGCCATTCCCTCTCTGAAGTTACCTCACTCCTCAGAATATGTGAGAACGGCAGTGGATCTTAGTTACTTCTGCTAAGATCATAGAAAACGCAGGCAGATTCTTCTTCTAAATACTGCCTGAGATAAACAGTACACTCCGGTACCATTTAAAAATAACAAACTTTTGATTGAAGAATAAACTAAGTATAAAACACCACACTCCTCTTACGACCTCCATCTTGGTTGAGGCTTGCAAGAGAATGACTGGATATGACAGTTAGGGGAGGAGCTATATAGCAGCTCTGCTGTGGGTGATCCTCTTGCAACTTCCTGTTGGGAAGGAGAATATCCCACAAGTAATGGATGATCCGTGGACTGGATACACTTAACAAGAGAAATATAGATAAAGGGGAATCAGTTGATGTGATATACTTAGATTTTGCAAAGGCATTTGATACAGTGCCACATAAGAAGTTAATACACAAAATGAAGGGACTGGGAATAGCTGAAAATGTTAGCTCATGGATAAATAACTGGATAAAAGATAGGGAGCAACAAGTAGTAGTGAATGGATCAGTACTGGGCTCTGACAGATCAGCACAATCCCTATTCCATTGCCTGAGCATGCATAACTGCAGCGGCCTGAGATGGAACCGAGCAAACGGAATGATGTCCATAGCTGATACCATCAGACCAATAACCTCCATACACTGAGACACTGACGGCCGAGGAGAGGCCTGAAGAGCAAGACATGAGTTGAAGATATTTGTTCTTCTGGCTTCTGTCAGAAAAATCTTCATTGCTAGAGAATCTATTATGGTTCCCAAGAACACCACCCTTGTAGCTGGAATCAAGGAACTTTTTCCTGAATTCTCCTTCCATCTGTGGGAGCACAGAAAAGACAACAACAACTCAGTGTGGGAGTTTGCTAGTTGAAAAGATGGCACCTGAACCAGAATGTCATCCAGATAAGGCACCACTGCAACACCCCGCAACCGGAGCACCGCCAACAACACTCCCCGCACCTTTGAGAAAATTCTGGGAGCTGTTGCAAGACCGAATGGAAGAGCCACAAACTGAAAGTGTCTGTCTAGGAATGCAAACCTCAAAAACTTGTGATGGTCCCTGTGGATGGGAATTTGCAGATACGCATCCTGTAAATCCACTGTGGTCATAAACTGACTCTCCTGAACTAAAGGAAGAATGGAACGAATAGTGTCCATTTTGAAAGACGGAACTCTGAGGAACTTGTTTACGCTCTTGAGAGCTAAAATAGGTCTTAAAAGTTCCCTCCTTTTTGGGAACTACGAACCGATTGGAATAGAATCCCAGACCCTGCTCCTGTACTGGAACAGGAACTATCACTCCCAGGTCGGAAAGATCCTGGACACAACGTAAGAACGCCTCTCTCTTTATCTGGTCTACAGATAATCTTGAGAGAGGGAACCTGCCCCTGGGTGGAAAAGGTTTTGAACTCTAATTTGTATCCCTGGGAAACTATGTCCACCGCCCAGGGATCCGGAACATCCCAAATCCAGGCTTGAGCAAAAAAGGAAAGTCTGTCCCCTACAAGATCCGCTCCCGGATCGGGGGCAGACCCTTCATGCTGACTTTGAGTCAGTAACAGGCTTTAAAGTTTGCTTCCCCTTGTTCCAAGACTGATTGGACTTCTAGGAGGACTTGGACTGTACCTGCTTGGAAGAGGAGGGGGCAGGCTTACCTGAAAAGTTTTGAAAGGAACGAAAATTACTCTGACGCCCTTTCTGCTTATTTCTCTTATCCTGAGGGAGAGAATGACCCTTTCCACCCGTAATATCTAAAATAATTT
Organism: Bombina bombina; assembly: GCF_027579735.1. Classification (NCBI taxonomy): domain Eukaryota; kingdom Metazoa; phylum Chordata; class Amphibia; order Anura; family Bombinatoridae; genus Bombina; species Bombina bombina. The sequence goes on along the minus strand of NC_069505.1, from coordinate 44,008,451 downwards.
CAGCCCAACCAGGCCCAAACAAGGTCTTACACTTGTAAGGAATTGACAAAAGCTTAGACTTAGATAACACATCCGCAGACCAAGACTTCAACTATAAGGCTCTGCGTGTCAGAACAGCAAAGCCAGAAATCTTTGCAACTTGATGACCTGTAAAGACGCATCCGTGATAAAGTAATTGGAAAACTTCAAAGCCCTGATCCTATCCTGAATCTCTTCAAGAGGAGTAACAGTCTGAAAAGAATCAGACAACGCATGAAACCAGTAAGCTGCCGCGCTAGTGATAGTAGCAATACACACCGCAGGCTGCCATTGTAAACCCTGGTGAACATACATCCTTTTAAGTAACGCCTCCAACTTCTTATCCATAGGATCCTTAAAAGAACAACTATTCTCTTAACCAAAGTGGAAACTGCTCCTTCCACCTTAGGAACCGTCTGCCAAGATAGAATCGGCTATTGGAAACATCTTCTTCAAAATTGGAGAAGGGGAAAAAGGAATCCCAGGCTTCTCCCACTCCCTTGCAATAATCTCTGTAGCATGGTCTGGAACAGGAAATACTTCCACCGCAAAGGAACATCAAAGTACTTATTCAGCTTACTAGACCTCTTAGAAGTGACAACGACAGTTGAGTCAGAGTCATCCAAAGTAACCAAAACCTCCTTAAGTAACAAACGGAGGTGTTCTAGCTTAAACCTGAAGGATACAACTTCAGCATCAGAAGAAGGAGATTTCACCCTCAGATACAACCGAAGAATCATCCTCCTCAGACTTCTGGGAGGGAACATTCGGAATAGACACAGCTGAGTCAGAAATCTTACTCACTGATTCCTTAAATTTACTCTTGCGCTTTCCCTGCAATATGGGAAAGGCAGACAGCGCATCAGTTACCGCAGAAGATATCTGGGTAGCAATGTCTTGCAACGCAACCCCAACCGGAGTGTGAGAGGAAGCACAGGGCACTGCATGTGCGGACATCAATGTTTGGGACATTTGAGGAGAAAGCAGTGGCATCTCTTGAGCAGGAGACCCCTGGACAGCATCCGCCTTAGATAATGGTTTCTCAGAATCAAAAAGTCTATCCCTGTAATGTAAAGTTCTATCAATACAAGAGGGACAAAAAGGGATTGGTGGTTCCACATTGGAATCAAGACACAAGCTACATGTAACGTTTTGCAGGGCCTCTTGGTCCATCTTTACCCAAAAACCTAACCAATTAAAAAAAAACTGCTTTAATTTACTCTCTCAAAAAAAACACATAAATTATGCTTACCTGATCATTTCCCTTTCTTCTGATGGAAAGAGTCCACAGCTGCATTCATTACTTTTGGGAAATAAGAACCTGGCCACCAGGAGGGGGCAAAGACAACACAGCCAAAGGCTTAAATACTCCTCCCACTTCCCTCATCCCCCAGTCATTCTGCCGAGGAACAAGAAACAGTAGAAGAAATATCAGGGTGAAAGGTGCCAGAAGAATATAAGGATGCCCCACATAAAATTATGGGTGGGGAGCTGTGGACTCTTTCCATCAGAAGGAAAAGGAAATTATCAGGTAAGCATAATTTATGTTTTTCTTCTTAAATGGAAAGAATCCACAGCTGCATTCATTACTTTTGGGAAAACAATACCCAAGCTATAGAGGACACTGAATGCCAAGACAGGAGGGTACAATAGGCGGCCCATACTGAGGGCACCAGGCCTGAACCTCTACCCAATAAAAAACCCCGCTTCTACCGAAGCCGAGAAAATTTTAAGAGGAAAAGCCCCAGTGAGTTAGTCCAGAAGCCAAACTAGAGACCGTAAACAAACTCGACTGAGCCAACAGTCCTCCAGGAGACACTGTCGCAAAAAAATGGTCCCCGACTGCTCATCTCCACAAATGAAGGAGACACCAGCCAAAACCCCCAAGGGGACAAGGCAAAGGAGAACCAAGGAAACCGAAAGGTCCCCTAATACAAAAAGGAACACCTCCATGAGTGAGCCCAGCTCACAGAGACCCAAAGAAGCCCAAACAGGGAAAGGAGGCATCGCCTATACCAAGTGAAACCCGGGATAAGACCAACGACAGAGACAGAACAGACGTCTCCCCAATATCCTGCAAGCACGGATGCAACAGAAGAGGCAACAGAAGTCCTCCCGGTGTCTGGCCATAGAATACCAAGGTATGCGACCATGAAAAAAGTGTGTAATATACCCAGGTGAAAAACCCCAAGGTTGAGAACACAGAGTCCACAACAGGATGACACAGATGATACTTGCGAGGAAGAAGAAGCAGTCAAGCAGGTAACAGACCGCAAAGCAACCCCCTTACAGAGGGCACGTTCCAGGCAACCTAAGTCGCTGGACCTACACACAGGTCCCTGAAAAGGGGAGCACAAAAACCTCAATCGAGGCCCCCCGAGAAGGAGAGTATACTCTCAGAACCCGAAGGAAGAGTAAACCCTCTTCTATCAATGGAGCAAGTTGAAAGGAAAATTGATGCCCTAGCAGACTAAGCTGACAGGATAGATTCAACAAGCGAATGCAGATCCTTAGACCGCTCGGCCATCCTGGCCTGCAGACCCACACTCAGCTGGACCAACCCAGCCTCCGGGATCCAAGACAAGGAAACAAAAGAATCCCGAAACAGATACAGGAACAAGCGTAAGGATAGCACAGCCATCCCCACAAAGCAATACAACTCAACTCTAAAACAGACAACAAGGCCATAGACCTAAGGATCTATCAAAAGAAAGGCCCAACAAGCCAGCTTGGAGCCAGCAAGACTCCAGGGGGAACCAATCCCAACTTTCCGCCTCCCATCCAGGAGAAGCCCCAAGCAAGGACTCAATCTCCATAGGGAGGAGAATATCCCCTAAAGAAAAGGGATGATGCCTTAAGGGCAACAACTGTCCTCAAGGCCCAAATGCACCGCCTAAGGGGAAGTGAAATTCCCAACACAGATGTCCTAGAAAATGACCCCCAGACAAGTAGCTTGCCAAGCAGAGGCACATCCAACCCATTTGTCTGCAGAGCAGGGAATCTACAGGAACACTGGCAAGCTGACCAGGGGAATGCAACCCTAAGGCACACCAGAAATTGGACATCCAGTGCCAGCAGCTGGGTATGAACCCACCACCCTTGAGGCTCAAGCCACATGCTAACCAACAGATGACATGAGCAACTCTGTGGCAAAGAGTAAAAAATACTCAGAAAACCTGGTCAACCCTGACCAGGTGAGGTAGATGGAGTAAGGACATAGCCCAACTTCCCTCTACCGTGGAACACCTCGACCAGCCCTGAGATCCAAACTCCCAAAACCACCCAGACTGGGTCAGTAAAAAGGCCAAGCAGAGCATTGGCAACCGGAAATCTCAAGGAGAAAAAACAGTTCTGGCCACCTAATAGTTCAGGCAAACCTTACCTTAGAACTAAACACCCCAAAAAAGCCAGACACAAGGGTATGGATGCATATCCAGAGAATCCAGATAGTGAGAAGAACTTGAAAGTTCCAACCAAAAGGAGGAACCACCCCTAGCTAAAGTCCAACGCTACAAGAAGCAAGGCTAGAAATCATTTGCAGATACTTCTCAGAGCCTCAGAACAACCAAGGAATACCTCGAGGTCCAAAAAATCCTTTTAGCAGGAGTAGTCTCCCTAACACCTCCGCACAAGCAGAGGACACAAGGAAGAGAAGGCACTAAGGCTACCCAGCTCCGGAAAACCCAGAGCTAAACAAAAGTCCCCGCAGGGAACAAACATCACCCGGAAGCACAGATCCCTAAAAGGAGATCCACTCACCCGGAGGCAATGGAAGAAGACCCAAAGGCCTCTTATAACTCAGTCAAGAGTAAGAGCTGCAACTAGATATACTAGAAACAGCTCCGTGTACACCTGCAAGGTGTCAAGAACTGCAACAGGTTTCAAACTGCAACCTTCCACATGCTAGACAGCTATGCTGTACAAGCAGTTGGATCAAGCCTAAAAGGACACATCCAGAGGCCTAAAAAAGAAGGCCAAGCTGCTCAATAGCGGCAAGGGACATTAAGCCCTCCCACCCTCCACCACATGGGGGAGGAAACTCTAAGTTCTGATGAAATCAGGTTTCAAATAGAGTGATGCAGCGGAAAAACTCCCCTGCCAGGTCATCTATGACTGAAAACTACAGAGACTGAAACAATCCTTCCCACCTCACGGACCCACAGGTCCTCTCGAATGCTTAGTTGAACATTACTTCATCCCCACATGTCTAATGAGGTGCACCATTCGAATTATCAGACTGAAAATCCCTGTATCTGGTAACGATAGGGTCATTCAATAACTGAAAAAACAAAATGTATGCTTACCTGATAAATATATTTCTTTCTTGACACGATGATCCACGGATCATCTAATTACTATTGGGAATATCACTCCTGCCCAGCAGGAGGCGGCAAAGAGCACCACAGCAAAGCTGTTAAATATCACCTCCCTTCCCTCCAAACCCAGTCATTCGACCAAAGTAAAGGAGAGAAAGGAAGCAACAAGGTGCAGAGGTTTATAACATACCAACAACCTGTCTAAAGAACAGGGCGGGCCGTGGATTCATTGTGTCATGAAATAAATAAATTTATCAGGTAAGCATAAATTTTGTTTTCTTTCTAATGACATGATGAGTCCACGGATCATCTAATTACTATTGGGAATCAATACCCAAGCTAGAGTACACAGATGATAAGGGAGATACAAGACAGGGAACCTAAACGGAAGGCACCACTGCTTTAAGAACCTTTTCAGCCGAGGCAAAAGTGTCAAATTTGTAGAATTTGGAAAAAGTGTGAAGAGAGGACCAAGTTGCAGCCTTGCAAATCTGTTTAACAGAAGCTTTATTTTTGAATGCCCAGGAAGAGGAAACAACTCTCGTAGAATGAGCCGTAACTCTCTCAGGCGGCTACTGTCCAGCAGTTTCATAGGCAAAGCGAATAATACTCTTCAGCCACAAAGAAAGAGAAGCAACGTAACTCCAGGAGAAGTTAGAGAGGAAGCGCAGGGCACTGCATGTGTGGGCGGTAAAATTTGGGACGCTTGAGGAGAAAGCTGTGGTATATATTGAACATTGTCATTAGACTCCTGAACAGCATCCGCCTTAGAAAATGTTGGCTCAGAAAAAAAGTCTATCCCTATAATTTAAAGTTCTCTCAATACACGAAGAACAGAAAGGGATTGGTGGTTCCACATTGGCATCAAAACATAGAGAACAATTGACATTTTGCAGGGCCTCTTGGTCCATTCTGAGTCAAAATGGATAAAATTATCAAATAAAAGGTCTAAATTTTTTAATAAAAATTTAAACAGAAAAAACGTTACTGTCACTTTAAATTTTAAACCGTAACTTCTTTTACTTTTTTTTTCTTCTTCTAAAAAGAGGACTAAAAATATTGCAAAATACCTCTACACCACTGCTGAGGTGCCTACCTGCCCTGCTGACACCGGCTCTTTAAAGGGACATTATACACTCATTTTTTCTTTGCATAAATGTTTTGTAGATGATCTATTTATATAGCCCATAAAGTTTTATTTTAAAATAAATTTATAGTTTTGCTTATTTTTAAATATCATTGCTCTGATTTTCAGACTCCTAACCAAGCCCCAAAGTTTTATGTGAATACTGTCAGCTACCTTCTCCAGCTTGCTCCTGTTTGTATAAAGGGTCTTTTCATATGCAAAAGAAGGGGGAGGGGGGGAGTGTCTTATTTCCCACTTGCAGTGGGCTTTCCAGCTACCTTTTCAACAGAGCCAAACTGACAGCTTCTAAGTAAGTTTTTAAACAGTTTTATACTGGATTTTTATATCAGTATCTGTGCACCTTATTCTTTATAGTAGTGTCTATTACATGCAGTTATATGAAAATGAGTGTATACTGTCCCTTTAACAATCCCCTTAGTAGAAGATCCGGAACTCGGCAGTAGTTATATTGAACCGCTCTCCGGTCCTAGAAACGCATGTCTTTAGACAAAGATGCATAATCTTGACTGAGACTGTACTCTCTTTACCCCCGGTCACAGGAAGTAAGGAAAAAGTGGTGCGCAACACAAATTGCAGCCTCCCATAGCTCCGCCCATCGTGGGCGTCTCAAAAAAGGAATCTTTCGGTCGGCATCTTTGTTCTAAAGTTAAACAGCCAGGAGCAGTGAAAACCACCGAGAAACCTGAGCCTAATTTCTCCTCAGCCCCAGTGCCTGCATAACAAACTGTCTACATAAGTCCCCTCCCCTCTATCTATAGGAGAATGTATGTGTCCCATTATTTGTAAATAAAGTGCCCAAACTTTTTCTGAGTCTCTTTTTATTTCCCCAGAAAATTAAGTTAGCACTTACCTCATAAATCTGCCAGACAGCAAGGCAGCTCACCAGGTTTGAGAGGTCCTCTCCCTCACATGGACCTGTAGAAAAAGAGATAAAGACTGAGTAATCTTACTCAGGCTTTCAGAGTTAGCATAAACTACATGGGAGGCACAGTAAGAATTATGTCCCACCAGTTCCCATTGCTCTACTAAAGAGACTGATATGGACTACGGCTACACCCCAGAACAAAGCAGCACAATCTTGTACTACTTAAAAAATAATAAAATCTTGCGTGAAGAATCTTTTACTAACACCTAACTTTAGGAGGTGATATTTAACAGCTTTGCTGTGGTGCTCTTTGCCGCCTCCTGCTGGGCAGGGGTGATATTCCCAATAGTAATTGGATGATCTGTGGACTCATCGTGTCATTAGAAAGAAACATGTCTGAGCAACACGCGAAGGCGCGCAATCCTGTAACGGAAGGCACAACACTCAGGGACAGATACCCAAGCGGGGAACTGTAGAGGCCCTCCCCAAGAAGGAAGGCCCGGGGCAATAGGGCATGAGCACATTCTCAAAGAAACGTCTGGACTCTGCAGACGAACAATCGGCAACATTATGTGGAAGCGAAAACGTGCTGCAACCTCCGGGGGAAACACGCCACCCCGCATGGAGGAACCATAAACTGGGTTACCCGCATGTGCAGAAGTATAATTTGGTAGGGAACTCGCCTCTCGGAGGACAGGACCCCCAGAGGCGGATGGCTCAGCAGTCCCTTGATTCCCCGAGCCCAAGGAACCAGGCGCTCTGAAATGGCATACGGAACAAAACTGGTTGGCAGACGTCAACGAGGCCACCCCGGACTGATCCCCAGACACAGAATCTGAAATCAAAATAGTCTCAGTATCAGAATCCTCTGTAACTGAATCTGAAATTAACACAGTCTCAGCATCAGAATCCTCCATAGCTGGATAGAGGATATTTAAATATGGACTAAAGTAGTGAAAACTAAAACGGCACCTGACACCCCCAATGGCTGGGGCGCTCACCACCTCCTATAACCAGACCCCTGTGGACTAGAAAATTTCCTTCACCGCACGGTCAGGATTGCGGAAATGGAACAACGGAACGAAGCCATGCCTGAACACAAGGTGAACCATACAGTCCAAACAAGCGTGCCCAACCAAAAGGCTGCGTCACTTCCAAAGGCCTCAATGTTCCAACCACAAGCCCAGTAAACATTGCACATAAGCAGGTTGAATCACATAACAAACATGATTATAACCCCCCCCCCCCCTTGTTCAATAACCCCCCTCAGGAGATATTAACCCTCGATTCCAAGATACTAAAAGAGACTCACTGAGACCCTTATGTATAGTTAGACCCTCAAGGTGGTAGCCTCTCTGGAAACATTCATATTACAGTACATTGAGAATAAAGTAAAATGAAACAATCTTACCGGAATGTATGCCGTGGAACAGGAACACGGCCCTTCAAGTGTGACGAATAGTGGCATCGCCTCCGCCATGGACTTGAGAGAAGAAAGCATGCAGCAAAGTCAAGTTCGACAACACAGATTGCTTGAGGAGCTGTTAATATGAGTTGGGATGGTTTCGCAGAAAGAAACTCCCTGCATCTCCGGACTCTAACTTTCATCCAAGCCCTCACTGAGAGACTGACAGGACTACTTAAAACTCCTGTCCCATGACGAAGAGTCCTACCCTCCATAAGAGACAAAAACAAAAATTAAAAATTCTGACACTTCTCTGCCATCCTCCTGGGACGAAAGGCAAAAAATGACTGAGGGATGAAGGGAGTGGGAGGAGCATTTAATCCTTTGGCTGGGGTGTCTTTGCCTCCTCCTGGTGGCCAAGTTCTTATTTCCCAAAAGTAATGAATGCAGCTGTGGACTCTTTCCATTTAAGAAGAAAAACAAAAACATAATTTATGCTTACCTGATAAATTTATTTCTCTTGTAGTGTATCCAGTCCACGGATCATCCATTACTTGTGGGATATATTCCCTTCCCAACAGGAAGTTGCAAGAGGATCACCCACAGCAGAGCTGCTATATAGCTCCTCCCCTCACATGTCATATCCAGTCATTCGACCGAAACAAGACAAGAAAGGAGAAACCATAGGGTGCAGTGGTGACTGTAGTTTAATTAAAAATTTAGACCTGCCTTAAAAGACAGGGCGGGCCGTGGACTGGATACACTACAAGAGAAATAAATTTATCAGGTAAGCATAAATTATGTTTTCTCTTGTTAAGTGTATCCAGTCCACGGATCATCCATTACTTGTGGGATACCAATACCAAAGCTTAAGTACACGGATGATGGGAGGGACAAGGCAGGAACTTAAACGGAAGGAACCACTGCCTGTAGAACCTTTCTCCCAAAAACAGCCTCCGAAGAAGCAAAAGTGTCAAATTTGTAAAATTTTGAAAAAGTGTGAAGCGAAGACCAAGTCGCAGCCTTGCAAATCTGTTCAACAGAGGCCTCATTCTTAAAGGCCCAGGTGGAAGCCACAGCTCTAGTAGAATGAGCTGTAATCCTTTCAGGGGGCTGCTGTCCAGCAGTCTCATAGGCTAAGCATATTATGCTTCGAAGCCAAAAGGAGAGAGAGGTTGCCGAAGCTTTTTGACCTCTCCTCTGTCCAGAATAAACGACAAACAGGGCAGATGTTTGACGAAAATCTTTAGTTGCCTGCAAGTAGAACTTCAAGGCACGGACTACGTCCAGATTATGCAAAAGACGTTCCTTCTTTGAAGAAGGATTAGGGCACAATGATGGGACAACAATCTCTTGATTGATATTCCTGTTAGAAACCACCTTAGGTAAAAACCCAGGTTTAGTACGCAGAACTACCTTGTCTGAATGGAAAATCAGATAAGGAGAATCACAATGTAAGGCAGATAACTCTGAGACTCTTCGAGCTGAGGAAATAGCCATCAAAAACAGAACTTTCCAAGATAAAAGTTTAATATCAATGGAATGAAGGGGTTCAAACGGAACTCCTTGAAGAACCTTAAGAACCAAGTTTAAGCTCCACGGAGGAGCAACAGTTTTAAACACAGGCTTAATCCTAGCCAAAGCCTGACAAAAAGCCTGGACGTCTGGAACTTCTGCCAGACGCTTGTGCAAAAGAATAGACAGAGCAGAAATCTGTCCCTTTAACGAACTAGCTGATAAGCCTTTTTCCAAACGCTCTTGGAGAAAGGACAATATCCTAGGAATCCTAACCTTACTCCATGAGTAACTCTTGGATTCGCACCAATACAGGTATTTACGCCATATCTTATGGTAGATTTTCCTGGTAACAGGCTTTCGTGCCTGTATTAAGGTATCAATAACTGACTCGGAGAAGCCACGCTTTGATAGGATCAAGCGTTCAATCTCCATGCAGTCAGTCTCAGAGAAATTAGATTTGGATGATTGAAAGGACCTTGTATTAGAAGGTCTTGTCTCAGAGGTAGAGTCCATTGTGGACAGGACGACATGTCCACTAGGTCTGCATACCAGGTCCTGCGTGGCCACGCAGGCACTATCAGAATCACTGATGCTCTCTCCTGTTTGACCTTGGCAATCAGTTGAGGCAGCAGAGGAAACGGTGGAAACACATAAGCCATGTTGAAGAACCAAGGAGTTGCTAGAGCATCTATCAGCGTCGCTCCCGGGTCCCTGGACCTGGATCCGTAACGAGGAAGTTTGGCGTTCTGGCGAGACGCCATGAGATCCAGTTCTGGTTTGCCCCAACGATGGACCAGTTGAGCAAACACCTCCGGATGGAGTTCCCACTCCCCCGGATGAAAAGTCTGACGACTTAGAAAGTCCGCCTCCCAGTTCTCCACGCCTGGGATGTGGATCGCTGACAAGTGGCAAGAGTGAGACTCTGCCCAGCGAATTATCTTGGAGACTTCTAACATCGCTAGGGAGCTCCTGGTTCCCCCTTGATGGACGATGTAAGCCACAGTCGTGATGTTGTCCGACTGGAATCTGATGAACCTCAGTGTTGCTAACTGAGGCCAAGCTAGAAGAGCATTGAATATTGCTCTTAACTCCAGAATATTTATTGGGAGGAGTTTCTCCTCCTGAGTCCACGATCCCTGAGCCTTCAGGGAATTCCAGACTGCGCCCTAGCCTAGAAGGCTGGCATCTGTTGTTACAATCGTCCAATCTGGCCTGCGAAAGGTCATACCCTTGGACAGATGGACCCGAGATAGCCACCAGAGAAGAGAATCTCTGGTCTCTTGATCCAGATTTAGTAGGGGGGACAAAACTGAGTAATCCCCATTCCACTGACCTAGCATGCACAATTGCAGCGGTCTGAGATGCAGGCGCACAAATGGCACTATGTCTATTGCCGCTACCATTAAGCCGATTACTTCCATGCACTGAGCCACTGACGGGCATGGAATGGAATGAAGGACACGGCAAGCATTTAAAAGTTTTGATAACCTGGGCTCCGTCAGGTAAATTTTAATTTCTACAGAATCTATCAGAGTCCCTAGGAAGGAGACTTTTGTGAGTGGTGATAGAGAACTCTTTTCCACGTTCACCTTCCACCCATGCGACCTCAGAAATGCCAGAACTATCTCTGTATGAGACTTGGCAATTTGAAAGCTTGACGCCTGTATCAGGATGTCATCTAGATACGGAGCCACCGCTATGCCTCGCGGTCTTAGAACCGCCAGAAGTGAGCCCAGAATCTTTGTAAAGATTCTCGGGGCCGTAGCCAACCCGAAGGGGAGAGCTACAAATTGGTAATGCCTGTCTAGAAAGGCAAATCTTAGGAACCGATGATGATCTTTGTGAATTGGTATGTGAAGGTAGGCATCCTTTAAGTCCACTGTGGTCATGTACTGACCCTCTTGGATCATGGGCAGGATGGTCCGAATAGTTTCCATTTTGAATGATAGGGGGATAGGGGGCCGTTCCTTCATGCTGTCTTGGGGGCAGTAGCAGGTTTTCTGGCCTGCTTGCCCTTGTTCCAGGACTGGTTAGGTTTCCAGGCCTGTCTGAAATGAGCAACAGTTCCTTCCTGTTTTGGAGCGGAGGAAGTTGATGCTGCTCCTGCCTTGAAATTTCGAAAGGCACGAAAATTAGACTGTTTGGCCTTTGATTTGGCCCTGTCCTGAGGAAGGGTATGCCCCTTACCTCCAGTAATGTCAGCAATAATTTCCTTCAAGCCGGGCCCGAATAAGGTCTGCCCCTTGAAAGGAATATTAAGTAATTTAGATTTAGAAGTCACGTCAGCTGACCAGGATTTAAGCCATAGCGTCCTCCGCGCCTGGATGGTGAATCCGGAGTTCTTAGCCGTTAGTTTAGTCAAATGTACAATGGCATCAGAAACAAATGAGTTAGCTAGCTTAAGTGATTTAAGCTTGTCCATAATTTCATCCAATGGAGCTGTGTGAATGGCCTCTTCCAGAGACTCAAACCAGAATGCCGCAGCAGCAGTGACAGGCGCAATGCATGCAAGGGGCTGCAGGATAAAACCTTGTTGAACAAACATTTTCTTAAGGTAACCTTCTAATTTTTTATCCATTGGATCCGAAAAAGCACAACTATCCTCAACCGTGTAGTGGCGTCTATTGGAAACATTTTTCTAAATATAGGAGGTGGGGAAAAGGGCACACCGGGTCTATCCCACTCCTTGCTAATAATTTCTGTAAGCCTTTTAGGTATAGGGAAAACATCAGTACACACCGGTACCGCATAGTATCTATCCAGCCTACACAATTTCTCTGGAATTGCAACTGTGTTACAGTCGTTCAGAGCAGCTAAAACCTCCCCAAGCAATACACGGAGGTTCTCAAGCTTAAATTTAAAATTAGAGATCTCTGAATCAGGTTTCCCCGGATCAGATCCGTCACCCACAGAATGAAGTTCTCCGTCCTCATGTTCTGCAAACTGTGACGCAGTATCAGACATGGCTCTTACAGCACCAGCGCGCTCTGCATCTCTCCTAATCCCAGAGCTATCGCGCTTGCCTCTCAATTCTGGCAATCTAGATAATACTTCTGACAGGGTATTATTCATGATTGTAGCCATGTCCTGTAAAGTAATTGCTATGGGCGTCTCTGATGTACTTGGCGCCATAATAGCATGCGCCCCCTGAGCGGGAGGCGAAGGTACTGACACGTGAGGAGAGTTAGTCGGCATAACTTCCCCCTCGTCGTCTGGTGATAATTCTTTTATAGATAAAGACTGACCTTTATTATTTAAAGTGAAATCAATACATTTAGTACACATATTCCTATGGGGCTCCGCTCCACACTGGCTTTCAAACATAATGAACAAGTAGATTCATCTATGTCAGACATGTTTAAACAGACTAGCAATAAGACTGGCAAGCTTGAAAAACACTTCACAATAAGTTTACAAGCAATATAAAAAACGCTACTGCGCCTTTAAGAAGCACAAAACCTGTCTCAAGTTGAAATAACAATGAACCAAAGCAGTTATACCAACCAAATTTTCACAGTAAATGTATTAAGATAGCAGAGCATTGCACCCACTTGCAAATGGATGATTAACCCCTTAATACCCAAAACGGATAAACAATAGAGAAAAAAGTTTTTTAAAACAGTCAAACACACTGTCACAGCTCTGCTGTGACTGATTACCATCCTCAATATGACTTTTGAAGCCTTTTGAGCCCTCTAGAGAAGTCCTGGATCATGCAGGAAGAAGCAGGAAGTCTGAGTCTGAATTTTTACTGCGCAAAAAAGCGCTAAAATAGGCCCCTCCCACTCATATTACAACAGTGGGAAGCCTCAGTTAACTGTTTCTATGCAGAAATTAAGCCAGCCATGTGGAAAAATTATGCCCCAATAAGTTTTATCACCAAATGTACGTTAAAAAACGATTAAACATGCCAGCAAACGTTTTAAAACACATTTTTTAAAGAGTATATATCTCTATTAATAAGCCTGATACCAGTCGCTTTCACTGCATTTAAGGCTTTACTTACATTACTTCGGTATCAGCAGCATTTTCTTAGTCAATTCCATTCCTTAGAAAAATATTTTACTGCACATACCTTAGTTGCAGGAAAACCTGCACGCCATTCCCTCTCTGAAGTTACCTCACTCCTCAGAATGTGTGAGAACAGCAAGTGGATCTTAGTTACTTCTGCTAAGATCATAGAAAACGCAGGCAGATTCTTCTTCCAAATACTGCCTGAGAAAAAACAGCACACTCCGGTGCCATTTAAAAATAACAAACTTTTGATTGAAGAAATAAACTAAGTATAAAACACCACAGTCCTCTCACGACCTCCATCTATGTTGAGGGTTGCAAGAGAATGACTGGGTATGACATGTGAGGGGAGGAGCTATATAGCAGCTCTGCTGTGGGTGATCCTCTTGCAACTTCCTGTTGGGAAGGGAATATATCCCACAAGTAATGGATGATCCGTGGACTGGATACACTTAACAAGAGAAATAAACGTTACTGTCACTTTAAATTTTAAAATTAAACCTTATCTTCAACAGCAGCAACTCTATAAAAAAAAGTTACTGCTCCTTTAAATTTTAAAAGGAAACTTTAACTTCCACAGCAGCCTCAAGCCAACGTTACTGCTACGTTCAACAAAAAATAAAAAAGCCTCAGGCAACCCCTCACCACAGCACTCTTTGCTTAGGTGCCTACCTGTCCTGCCAGCAACCGGAGTAAAAATCTCTACAGGGACTTCCTAGAGCCTCAAACACAAACCCACAGGCGAGCTCAGCAGCGTTGCAACAATCCGATCCGGAACTCCAAAGGAAGAAAAACCGGAAAGCGCACAAACTACTTGCCGCCGCAGCAAAAGCCTGCCCTAGTCATGGGCGTACCCTCAGAACTTCTAGCAAAGCAAGCCCGGCCACCATTACCAAAAAGCCGGCAACTGAACTGTGTCATTTTCAACAGCAGCACCACACATAAAAACACACGCTGCTTTAACACACAAGAGAAATAAAAAACTAAGCCACAATTTTCTAAGTCCCCAGTGCCTGCATCCACTGCCATCCATCCTAATAACCCAAAATATGATTCTTAATGTGTCCCACATAATTGTTTAAGTGCCTAAATTCCTGAATTCCCAGAAATTAAAGTAAAGCACTTACCTGAATTTACATCTGCCCGGCAGCAGGGAAGCACACCCAGTTTGAGAGACCTCCACCCTTTCATGGACCTGTGGAAAAAAGGAAGACTGAATAAACCTATACAGGCTTCCAAAAAAAGGGCAGCAACAACAGATTGAGAGGCACAGTGAGGATTATATCCAACAAGTTCCCAGATGTTTAAAAGTCACCACTGCTCTATAGAAGAGACTGACGTGGACTACTGCTAAACCCCCAGGAAGACAGAGCAAACCTGCCCAGATTCAAAATAATAAACTCCTGATAGAAGAAACTTCTTTCAGACACCTAAACTTTACCACCTACTTGCAACACAGGCAAAGAGAATGACTGGGGTTTGTGGGTAGGGAAGTGCTATTTAACAGCTTTGCTGTGGTGCTCTTTGCCTCCTCCTGCTGGCCAGGAGTGATATCCACCAACAGTAATTATGATGATCCGTGGACTCACTGTGTCATTAGAAAGAAAGGAGATTTAATCTCCTGCAACAGAAACGTTTTTTCACTGTAAGAGCAATAAAATTGTGGAACTCATTAGCAAAGGAGATAGTGAATGCTAATACCCTAGATACATTTAAAAATTGTTGGATTATTTAAAGGGACACTGAACTCAATTTTTTTATTTCATGATTCAGATAGAGCATGCAATTTTAAGCAACTTTCTAATTTACTTCTATTATCAATTTTTCTTCGTTCTCGTGCAATCTTTATTTGAAAAAAAAATTGGGGGTTCAGCACTCTGGAAACACTTTTTTTTTTGGTGGATGAATTTATCCACCAATCAGCAAGAACAACCCAGGTTGTTCACCAAAAATGGGCCGGCATCTAAACTTACATTCTTGCATTTCAAATAAAGATACCAAGAAAATGAAGAAAATTTGATAATAGGAGTAAATTAGAAAGTTGATTAAAATTTCATGCTCTATCTGAATCACAAAAGAAAAAATGTGGGTTCAGTGTCCCTTTAAGCTTAACTGGAGCTTTTTGAATTCGATGGACTTCGGTCTTTTTTCAACCTCATCTATGTTACTATGTTACATTGTATTCTCAGGTTTGCACTTCCATATAAGGAGCTTCCTGCCTGAAGAAGTGGTATTAAAGTTACTTAATCATAGATCCCATGTGTAGACAGCAGACATAGGTCTGGACTCATGTTTGAAGCTAATAGAGTCTCAGGGAAAGAGTTAATTACCCCATGCTAAGTTCAAAAATACAAAATCTAGACGTGCGTCTCTATTGAATATAGCAGGAGAAATATCTTAACCTGTGTAATTTGAAAGCATAAGAATTGAAATTTTAAGTTTAACTTCTATTGGTAATTTACAGATATATGTTAAATATACTCAGGATTGAGTGAATGTACCAATATGTTTATGGATCTGGGAGATGGGTCTAATGCCTAACATACCTTTAAATATGAAGTGAAATGAATATATATCTGTACTGGTGATTTAAAATGTTTGACAATTTATTTCAGAATAAAAAATATTTTGTTTTTCAGACATCTGATGTACTAATGAGGTTTGGAAATGAATAGATACTAAATAGGCTGTCCTATGAATATTTATCATAGACATGAGTTCATTCACTTATTAACTTATTAAATAGTAAATAATAATAATTCATATATATATATATACAGGGAGTGCAGAATTATTAGGCAAATTAGTATTTTGACCACATCATCCTCTTTATGCATGTTGTCTTACTCCAAGCTGTATAGGCTCGAAAGCCTACTACCAATTAAGCATATTAGGTGATGTGCATCTCTGTAATGAGAAGAGGTGTGGTCTAATGACATCAACACCCTATATCAGGTGTGCATAATTATTAGGCAACTTCCTTTCCTTTGGCAAAATGGGTCAAAAGAAGGACTTGACAGGCTCAGAAAAGTCAAAAATAGTGAGATATCTTGCAGAGGGATGCAGCACTCTTAAAATTGCAAAGCTTCTGAAGCGTGATCATCGAACAATCAAGCGTTTCATTCAAAATAGTCAACAGGGTCGCAAGAAGCGTGTGGAAAAACCAAGGTGCAAAATAACTGCCCATGAACTGAGAAAAGTCAAGCGTGCAGCTGCCAAGATGCCACTTGCCACCAGTTTGGCCATATTTCAGAGCTGCAACATCACTGGAGTGCCCAAAAGCACAAGGTGTGCAATACTCAGAGACATGGCCAAGGTAAGAAAGGCTGAAAGACGACCACCACTGAACAAGACACACAAGCTGAAACGTCAAGACTGGGCCAAGAAATATCTCAAGACTGATTTTTCTAAGGTTTTATGGACTGATGAAATGAGAGTGAGTCTTGATGGGCCAGATGGATGGGCCCGTGGCTGGATTGGTAAAGGGCAGAGAGCTCCAGTCCGACTCAGACGCCAGCAAGGTGGAGGTGGAGTACTGGTTTGGGCTGGTATCATCAAAGATGAGCTTGTGGGGCCTTTTCGGGTTGAGGATGGAGTCAAGCTCAACTCCCAGTCCTACTGCCAGTTTCTGGAAGACACCTTCTTCAAGCAGTGGTACAGGAAGAAGTCTGCATCCTTCAAGAAAAACATGATTTTCATGCAGGACAATGCTCCATCACACGCGTCCAAGTACTCCACAGCGTGGCTGGCAAGAAAGGGTATAAAAGAAGAAAATCTAATGACATGGCCTCCTTGTTCACCTGATCTGAACCCCATTGAGAACCTGTGGTCCATCATCAAATGTGAGATTTACAAGGAGGGAAAACAGTACACCTCTCTGAACAGTGTCTGGGAGGCTGTGGTTGCTGCTGCACGCAATGTTGATGGTGAACAGATCAAAACACTGACAGAATCCATGGATGGCAGGCTTTTGAGTGTCCTTGCAAAGAAAGGTGGCTATATTGGTCACTGATTTGTTTTTGTTTTGTTTTTGAATGTCAGAAATGTATATTTGTGAATGTTGAGATGTTATATTGGTTTCACTGGTAAAAATAAATAATTGAAATGGGTATATATTTGTTTTTTGTTAAGTTGCCTAATAATTATGCACAGTAATAGTCACCTGCACACACAGATATCCCCCTAAAATAGCTAAAACTAAAAACAAACTAAAAACTACTTCCAAAAATATTCAGCTTTGATATTAATGAGTTTTTTGGGTTCATTGAGAACATGGTTGTTGTTCAATAATAAAATGAATCCTCAAAAATACAACTTGCCTAATAATTCTGCACTCCCTGTATATATATATATATATATATATATATATATATATATATATATATATATATATATATATATATATATATAATAAAACAGAGAAGGAAAAATTGCTAACAATTCTATACTAAATCAGAGTAAATAGTTAAATGTTACCAGTGTTGAATAAAATAGTTCTTAAAAAGGACTTCCGGTGGGCGGCGACCCAAGATGGCCACAAGATTATGAAGCTCTGCATATTATCTTAAACTTTTTGTTTAAAAGTGGCCAAATATCAAGCCATCCTAATCTCCCTTAGCAGTTTGGCTGTTTGGGAACCCTTATTGGATCAGGATTAACATCACCTGGCCCCCGAGAGGTCAGAGGACTGTGTGAAGTCAGGAGAGTTTGGAAACCGGAGCAGAGCACAGAGTGTTATTCTGTGCAATTTAGAACACAAAATGGTTGGCTCTACCTCAGAAGACAACCAATATCTGGAATTGGTACTTTCTTTGAAAAATCTGTTACTACCAGCATTCATTAAGCTGGAAGAGGCCACACAACATTTGCTGACTGAGATTCAGGCCCCTGGTTCTAAATATGTCCCGACAAAAAGGTGCCAACTAGAAGCTGTCTCCTCCGATAACAGTGACGCTGCACAGGACAGATCCCCCCAGGGACGCAGAGAAATAATGGAACACATACCCTGTTTGGAGGAAGCTAATATCCCTTTGACAGATTTGACTAAACAGGCTGTGGATATCCGTGAGCCAGACGCTTTTTGCTATCATACTCTGAAGACGGCTAAACAGACAGTACCCTTTGATGTCTCCAAGATGGCGGCTGTGGCTGGGATGACGTTAGGCTGTGCTGTGGTTGAGAATCTGCCTACAAGTTTTCCTATACATCCCGCTACAGACCCACCCGCTACCTCAGCAAAGACAATGGACAGACCTTTTATTACGCCTGGGATCCCCCTGACCGGAGAGCAGCATGGCGGGTTGTCGTCCCCAGCGCACAGGCTCCACACCAGATTTGGATCACCGATCGTTGCTATGGGACAGGAACGGCATCGGCTAGGATGGGAGGGCTGTAAGTGAGCTGATTTCTGCTGTGCTCTGGCTAACGCGCTGCAGAAACTTAATGTACTTCTTTGGGCTGGATAAATGGATGTGAAGTCTCGCAGCAGGCTAACCCTTACATGGATATTAAGCTGAAAGTGTGTATATGGTTATGCTGGACAGTTTGTGATGCTATTATCCTTTCTTCTATATAGGTCCCTAACGCAGTGTTTAAATTAAGGCATAGGTTACCTTCACTGATAGCGCCCAGATGCAATTAATGTTCTGAGATACTTAACCTGCACCAAGTTTGAGACGCTCTCGATGCAGCTTTTATGCCTCTTCCTCTTATTTGTATCTTCTATTCTTATATAACATAATGGTGTCCAGAAGGTCTGATTATAAGGGCTGTAAATGATAAGCTAATATTTAATATATTGGTCAGATTGAGATTCAGCTCAAATGTTACCCTAAATATTTATCCATGCTCTGAACTTTAGTGACGCTGTTCTCTCCTCATTATCAACTAACTGTTTGCTAGGTTCCTAACCAGCTTATACACACTGGTATGTATAGTACTTACATATGCTGCAAGAATGTTGAACATGCAAAGTATTTATTCTATGGTTCCTATCTGTGTAGGGATACAACCTCACCCAGGCATATTAAAAGTCTGTATTATTCCCCCCCTTGAAACCTACACCACAATTTATGTTAGAGGACTGCGGATTAGGATCTCAATGACTCAACCATACCTATATCCTCTAATAAAAACATAGTCTGACCTAGCCCCCCTCTGCAAAACTGCCAATAGTATCTCCGAGAGCCACATGTTGAACATGTTATGGTTGTTAGTTTTGTTTTGTTTTACTGTGTTTATTTGTTTGTTTGTTTGTTATAAAATTGAGACACAAGGGTTCTTTCCCCCTAGTCTAGTAATTACTTATTATAATTAGTTCTATGGCCTCACATGTAAATAGAATTTCTCTTTGTGGATACAGATTTAATTTCAGAAGAAATCTTATGTACCAATATGTCATCAAATTATTATTTTTTTTTCTTTTACTATCTTGCCCCGGTGATCTGTGAATCACAACATTGTATTATGGATTTCTTTGGGGGAACTTACTGTATAACTATATGCTGTATGTCTCTCAATAAAAAGAATTTAAAAAATAGTTCTTAAAAAGTCCAAGATGGTGAGAAAAAATGATTAATAAATGAAGGTATTCCCCTTACCAGAAATGACCTCCATCTAATGAGGTAAGTTACCGCACCTGTGAGGGAGAGATCTCCACCTTGCTTGTTCTTTATTGGACTTATTGAAATGATTTTCATCCACCTCCAGAGTGTATGGTAAGTAATGGTTCTCCTTCTGTCCTCTTGTTCAGCAACAGGTGCTCAGAGTAAATAACAATAAAAAAACAAAATGTATGCTTACCTGATAAATGTATCTTTTTTGACACGATGAGTCCACGGATCATCTTAATTACTAATGGGATATTCACCTCCTGGTCAGCAGGAGGCGGCAAAGAGCACCACAGTGGAGCTGTTAAATATCATCTTCCTTCCCTCCCAACCCAGTCATTTGACCGAAGTAAAGGAGGGAAAGGAAGTAACAAGGTGCAGAGGTGTCTGAAGTTTATAATAACCAACAACCTGTCTTATACAAAAAAAAAACAGGTCGGGCCGTGGACTCATTGTGTCAAAAAAGAAATAATTTTATCAGGTAAGCATACATTTTGTTTTCTTTTTAATGACACGATGAGTCCACGGATCATCTTAATTACTATTGGGAATCAATACCCAAGCTAGAGTACACAGATGATACGGGAGGGAAAAGACAGGGAACCTAAACAGAAGGCACCACTGCTTGAAGAACCTTTCTCCCAAAAGTGGCCTCAGCCGAGGCAAAAGTGTCAAATTTGTAGAATTTTGAAAAAGTGTGAAGAGAGGACCAAGTTGCAGCCTTGCAAATCTGTTCCACTGAAGCTTCATTTTTGAATGTCCATGAGGAAGCAACAGCCCTTGTGGAATGAGCCGTAACTCTCTCTGGAGGCTGCTATCCAGCAGTCTCATATGCAAAACGTATGATACTCTTAAGCCAAAAAGAAAGAGAAGTAGCCGTAGCTTTCTGAAAAAATGGGGGGGATGGGATAGCGCTAACAAAGCTCTAGAGACTAATGTATTATATTACTAATGTATCAATGTTTATGGATTGTAGTCTAAGCTCAGCTGTTATATTACAACCTATTGTATAGTCATATATATGAGCTGAATCCCTACACCATATGTGGTATGACTGTACTAATATTAAGCCAAAAGTTATCTGTTATCAAGGAATTTCCTGACCTAAAATGCCTATATTCGTGCAAGTTCCCCAGAGAAGGGCACTGAGACCCAAACCATAAAAAATAATGAAGTAGCTTTCAGAAATTATATTTTCTCTCAAAGAACAGTTTAAAAATACAATAAAAGCGTATATTAATAAAAGTTTAATATCTATACAAGATAATAATTCAATGTCATAAACACTATTTGTAGCAAATGTTTAAAAAGTAAATTTAAGATTGATGCCGGCATCCAGAATATGTTACTTAATCAGTAAAATATGCAGTAAAATATGCAATACAAATCGGTGCACATAGTATAGCTTATATATACAGTGTATCAAGATAGATTTTATTAATCTGCCTAATAGAATGGTAACATGTAACAAACTGTAGAGTACACGTATATTAATGTGAGGTTATATGCGGCCAGAACCAGTCCCAAGTTCTGCTGGTTCCGCAATGTGTCTTTCAGGACTTATTAGATATGACTAGTGTCAATAGTGTAATACTTCGACCTTATTCCAGTGTCCGTTTGTAGGATCCGTTTGTTCAGGCTTTAAGGTAAGTTTGTCCGTAGTTGTGCAGACGCTTATTTCGATTATCCATTGGGTCTGAGTTCAGCTCCGGGTTAGATGTCAGCTGGATCCACCACGTAGCATAGGTGTATTGCGTGAACTGGCAGTTTTACTAGTCATATCTAATAAGTCCTGAAAGACACATTGCAGAACCAGCAGAACTTGGGACTGGTTCTGGCCGCATATAACCTCACATTAATATACGTGTACTCTACAGTTTGTTACATGTTACCATTCTATTAGGCAGATTAATAAAATCTATCTTGATACACTGTATATATAAGCTATACTATGTGCACCGATTTGTATTGCATATTTTACTGATTAAGTAACATATTCTGGATGCCGGCATCAATCTTAAATTTACTTTTTAAACATTTGTTACAAATAGTGCTTATGACATTGAATTATTATATTGTATAGATATTAAACTTTTATTAATATACGCTTTTATTGTATTTTTAAACTGTTCTTTGAGAGAAACCGCTCTTTGAGAGAAAATATCTTCTAATTTCTGAAAGCTACTTCATTATTTTTTATGGTTTGGGTCTCAGTGCCCTTCTCTGGGGAACTTGCACGAATATAGGCATTTTAGGTCAGGAAATTCTTTTGGCTTAATATTAGTACAGTCATACCACATATGGTATAGGGATTCAGCTCATATATATGACTATACAATTGGTTGTAATATAACAGCTCAGCTTAGACTACAATCCATAAACATTGACACATTAGTAATATAATACATTAGTCTCTAGAGCTGTGTTAGCGCTATCCCATCCCCCCCATTTTTTCATTTTTAACCTAGGTGGTTTTTTGAGGTTATACCGCCTATCTTGGGATGAGTGTAGTATATTTGAATGAACTTTCATCTTTTTTTCAGTTAGCCGTAGCTTTCTGACCCTTACGTTTTCCTGAGAAAACCACAAACAAGGCAGAAGACTGTCGAAAATCCTTAGTCGCCTGCAGATAAAATTTTAAGGCACGAACCACGTCCAAATTATGGAGAAGCCTTTCCTTCTGAGAAGAAGGATTAGGACACAAGGAAGGAACAACAATCTCTTGATTAATGTTCCGATCAGAAACAACTTTAGGAAGAAAACCAGCTTAGTACGTAGAATTACATTATCTGAATGAAAAATAAGGTAAGGAGACTCATACTGCAATGCCAAGAGTTCTGATACTCTGTGAACAGAAGAAATAGCAACAAGAAACAAAACTTTCCAAGATAACAATTTAATATCTAAGGAATGCATAGGCTCAAACGGAGCCCCTTGAAGAACTTTAAGAACTAAATTCACACTCCATGGAGGAGTAACTGGTTTGAACACAGGTCTGATTTTAACCAAGGCCTGACAAAATGATTGTACATCTGGAACATCTGCCAGACGTTTGTGTAACAAAATAGATAAGGCAGAGATTCGCCCCTTTAGGCAACTTGTCAATAATCCTTTCTCCAAACCCTCTTGGAGAAAGGATAAAATTCTAGGAATCCTGACTCTACTCCATGAGTAGCCCTTGGATTCACACCAATAAAGATATTTATGCCATACCAACTAGGGGGCTGTGGATCAATAGAACTCTTAGGCCTGGAGGAATATGGTTTCTTAAAACGAAATAAACTGCCTTTCTTTCTAGATGCTAGATTTCTATGGGAAAGTATGCACTTACCATCTACCCCACAACACAGGAACACAGACACACTGACTTTACAGGTGCAAACTTCTTCAGTTGAGACTGGGGCTTCCCCCCCGACCCGGAGGTGGAGGGAAGTACTGATATCCTTGGATGGATGTTTGTTGAGGTATGGTTAATTTTCTGCATCTTGGCGTTAAAGCTTACAGGCTTCTCCACTGAATAGTGGAGGGTACATTAGAGCGGAACACAAGAAGACTGGGGAACATTGGCCTTTTACATTTTCGAAGGATCTTAAAAACTCAGGGTAGCTTCACCTATTATTACACTAAATTTTTCAGTAGATTAGGAAGTTAAAGTTGTTTATAGAACAATGCAACTCGACAACAGATAAGAAAATATTATGTATCTGATGAAATGTTGACAAGCCTTGTAAAATGGAAAAATATAAGATATAAAATTTTATAATTTTATATTACATTTTTCTAGTTACAGGCTTACGAACCTGAATCATGGTCTCAATGACCGAGTCAGAAAAGCCCCGCTTGGATAAAATTAAGCGTTCAATCTCCAAACAGTCAGCTTCAGAGAAACTAGATTTGGGTGAAGGAAGGGCCCTTGAATTAGAAGGTCCTTCCTCAACGGAAGTCTCCAAGGTGGCAGAGATGACATGTCCACCAGACTGTTGAAAATCCTTAGTCGCATGCAGATAAAATTTTAAGGCACGAACCACGTCCAAATTATGGAGGAGCCTTTCCTTCTGAGAAGGAGGAATAGGACACAAGGAAGGAACAACAATCTCTTGATTAATGTTCCGATCAGAAACAACTTTAGGAAGAAAACACAGCTTAGTACGTAGAACTACCTTATCTGAATGAAAAATAAGGTAAGGAGACTCATACTGCAATGCCAAGAGTTCTGACACTCTGTGAACAGAAGAAATAGCAACAAGAAACAAAACTTTCCAAGATAATTTAATATCTAAGGAATGCATAGGCTCAAACGGAGCCCCTTGAAGAACTTTAAGAACTAAATTCACACTCCATGGAGGAGTAACTGGTTTGAACACAGGTCGGATTTTAACCAAGGCCTGACAAAATGATTGTACATCTGGAACATCTGCCAGACGTTTGTGTAACAAAATAGATAAGGCAGAGATTTCCCCTTTAGGGAACTTGTCAATAATCCTTTCTCCAAACCCTCTTGGAGAAAGGATACAATTCTAGGAATCCTAACTCTACTCCATGAGTAGCCCTTGGATTCACACCAATAAAGATATTTACGCCATATTTTATGGTAAATTTTTCTAGTTACAGGCTTACGAACCTGAATCATGGTCTCAATGACTGAGTCAGAAAAGGATAAAATTAAGCGTTCAATCTCCAAGCAGTCAGCTTCAGAGAAATTAGATTTTAGTGAAGGAAGGGCCCTTGAATTAGAAGGTCCTTCCTCAACGGAAGTCTCCAAGGTGGCAGAGATGACATGTCCACCAGATCTGCATACCAAATCCTGCGAGGCCAAGCCGGTGCAATGAGGATCACTGATGCCCTCTCCTGCTTGATTTGAGCAATGACCCGAGGAAGAAGAGCAAACGGAGGAAATAGGTATGCTAGACTGAAGGTCCAAGGAACTGCCAGAGCATCTATCAGTTCCGCCTGGGGGTCCCTGGACCTCGACCCGTATCTCGGGAGCTTGGCATTCTTTTGAGATGCCATGAGATCTAATTCCGGATGACCCCACTTGAGAATCAGACTGGAGAACACTTCCGGATGGAGTTCCCACTCTCCCGGATGAAAGGTCTGCCTGCTCAGGAAGTCCACCTCCCAGTTGTCCACCCCTGGGATGTGGATCGCAGACAGGTAGCAAGAATGAACCTCTGCCCACTGAATTATTTTGGTTACTTCTGTCATCGCTAAGGAACTCCTCGTTCCTCCCTGATGATTGATGTAAGCCACTGATGTTATGTTGTCCGACTGGAACCTGATAAACTGGACCGAGACTAACTGAGGCCAGGCCAGAAGAGCATTAAAAATCACTCTCAGCTCTAGAATGTTTATAGGAAGAACAGACTCTGACTTAGTCCAAACTCCCTGAGCCTTTAGGGAGCCCCAGACTGCTCCCCGCCCTAGAAGGCTGGTGTGTGTTGTCACAATCACCCAAGATGGTCTGCGAAAGCAGGTTCCCTGGGAGAGATGATCCAGAGATAACCACCATTGAAGAGAATCCCTTGTCTCCTGCTCCAGTAGTATTCGAGGAGACAAATCCGCATAATCTCCATTCCATTGCCTGAGCATGCTTAAATGCAGAGGTCTGAGGTGGAACCAAGCAAACGGGATGATGTCCATTGCCGCTACCATCAGCCCAATTACCTCCATGCACTGGGCCACTGACGACCGAGGAGTGGACTGAAGGACTAGACAAGTATCGATAATCTTTGATTTCCTGACCTCTGTCAGAAAAATCTTCATTGATAGGGAATCTATTATGGTTCCTAAGAAAGTTACCCTTGTGTTTGGTACTAAGGAACTCTCTTCCAAATTTACCTTCCACCCGTGAGATCGCAGGAAGGATAACACCATGTCTGTGTGTGATCTTGCTTGTTGCAAGGATGGCGTATGGACTAGGATGTCGTCCACATACGGCGCGACTGCAATGCCCCGTAACCGAAGCTGTGGCAAGACCGAAAGGAAGAGCCACGAACTGGAAGGATTTGTCCAGAAAGGCGAACCTTAGGAACTTGTGATGATTCTTGTGAATGGGAACATGCAGGTACGCGTCCTTTAAATCCACTGTTGTCATAAATTGACCCTCTTGGATCAAAGGAAGAATGAAACGAATAGTTTCCATCTTGAAGAACAGTACCCTGAGGAATTTGTTTAGACTTTTGAGATCTAAAATTGGTCTGAAGGTTCCCTCTTTTTTGGGAACCACAAACAGATTGAAATAAAAACCCAGACCCTGGACTTCCGGTGGGCGGTTCTAGAAGATGGCTGTGAGCTTGTGTTGCTCTGAAGAAACTACTCTCTAATTTATGTTATATAGCCATCATTCTATGCCATCTGCATTTCCCTTGACAGATAAGCTGTCCGGGAGCCTCAGGCAGATAGAAGTAATCCACTCTCTTCTTCCCCGGAAGGCATTTAACAAAATCAGAACCCACGAGGGACTTTGTATATACTGGACTCTTTCCCACTGACTTTCAGAGCAATGGAGGCAGAAAAGGAGGTTATTGCACAGATACTCAAGCTCTTTCTGCCTACATTTGATCGCTTACTTCTAAGCTTGGAAAAATTACAGAAAGAAGTTCAAGCAAATGGGAGATTCGGCCTTTCTAAAAGTGACTGTGTCGCCATGCGAACCTATCCCCCAGTACTAGACCTGCAAAATTCAACTATCACGGACCTGCATGGGCCCTCTGCAGCTGACGACTCGGCGGTTCTTCTCTCAGTTCCAGCAGAGAGATTTTGGCCTTCTCACGTGAAAGAGGATCTGCTTCCTCTACCAACATCCGCTGAGCACAGTTGCGGTCCTAGCACTCATCGAGAGAACCAGATGCTAATCCCGGATACTGGGAAGCCAGGCGCTAAGATGCTACCTACACTGGATCTACTACAGGATTTTGCCCCTATACATGTTCCGGAACTAGCCTTGGGACTTACCTACTGCCTTAATGCACTGTTACATTTGGTGCCCTCCGCACGGCAGTTCCCCACTGACAGCGCAGCTGAGCCCCCTGCACAGATTGGAGTCGCAACTCTGTGTTTTCCTCAGTGCTCACAGTTGCCTCTGTCATGCGATCTGCTTCCCTCAGGCTATCCTGTTGATCAGATGAAGGGGTTGCCAGTCTTGTGCTACGAAACTGTAGCGTCGGCCAAAGAGGGTATAGGCTGATAACGGAAAGACCATATTTAAGCCGGCTCTTCTGGTAACTGAACTAATGCGCTCTTTGAATTATCCTCAAAACCTGTGCCGAGTTTGTTAAACAGCACAATGCCTCCCAGATTACATTATACGCTGAGACTCTGTGGAGGTTATCGCAATGCTTAGCTTACTTTGTTAGTGGGCAATGACTTTTACTAGTAAGGTTATCTCCTAAGAGTACATATTTCTGTTTGTGCTTACTACTGTTCTGTTTCTATTATTGTTTTGTGTATATTGTTTCAGTTTGTTTATTTCTTAGGTTAAGGACATACACTGGAGAGTCACTGGTTCCCCATCGTAGCCAAGTATTCCCTTAGTATTGAGCATATTAACTGTCTATGTAGTATGTTATTTCAAACGCCATCTACAGTATAGGTTGTGCACTTAAGTTGCTGCAATGCTTATCCTGATACAAAGCCATTGGCACAAATAATGTATGTCTGCTTGTAATGACGCTGTTTTTGCCTATACCTTATTGCTCAGCTTGTGTTCACTTTATGTACTGATCTAACTCCTAGCTATCTAGGCTCTGAGTGATAGGATCATATGCTTTTACCTAAGCTTTTCAGTAATTTTTTTTTTTTTTTTTTTTTTTTTTCCTTATATAGCCCCCCACGTGGATACTGCTACACAGTTATTTTATGTTTACCTCTCAAAGCTTACATTGACCCTGGTAATTAGTTTACCGTAGAGCAGTATTTTATTTTTTCAGCGTATCGGAAATAGAATTACATGATATCACTCTAACATATCCTTGCTGGAAGTTCCAGTGCAGCATTCTAGCGGGGGTTGTTGTCATTTGTCCCCCTTTTTCTTTATAACAATAGTCACTATAATCAATATATCTTTTAACCAAGTTGGAAGGGGATTAGAACACCTGCTTATTTTATGCTGCAAAATCCTCAGTTTAATTTGAAAGGCATGTGCATCTTAACCTTCATCATACCATTTACTGTATTAGTTGCTTGGATTATACCTGTACAAACATTTTCCTTCACACTCACTTTGCGTAGAGGTAAGAGACATAAGTTTAGAAATAAAATCAGCAGCTTTACCTAGCGCTACATTTCACCCTGCATAGCCGCCAGACTGGGAATCTCTGTTTTACTCATACCCGTGAGACCCTTTTTTTTTTTCTTTCCCTGTCAAATAGGCTTTTATTTACACACCTTTTTACCTAACACAGGACTGATCACCCAGAAGATCAGTTACATTCTAATTGGCAACCTTATACCGACTTTACTTTGTAAACCCCATCAAAACTCATAATAGCTACCGCCCCCAAGGGCCTCCTTATTAATTTTACAACGCGATACATAATCTTATAGGAGAATGTAGTGATGTTGATTCTACTTTGGTTAATGTTCAGATGGTTGGGGGGTGGGTTGTGTTTAGCTGGTTGGGGGGGGGGATTGGGGTTTAGTTGGGGATAAAATGTAAAATGAGAGAGCTGAACATGTGTGGATATTATGACTGTAAAATGTTGCATGTATCCTGGATATTTGTCAAATATTGATTTTCTGGACTCCTGTTATGTACTGACCAATGATACCTCCGTGTAGATCATTTCTCTACTGTAACTTTGGATGTATTCCT
Source organism: Bombina bombina (assembly GCF_027579735.1). Classification (NCBI taxonomy): domain Eukaryota; kingdom Metazoa; phylum Chordata; class Amphibia; order Anura; family Bombinatoridae; genus Bombina; species Bombina bombina. Next base: position 43,979,748 of record NC_069505.1, on the reverse strand, counting down.
CATGATAATGTCTAGAAATGTTGATTGCTGTATCCATGTGTTTGGCTCTCAATAAAAAGAATTTAAAAAAAAAAAAAAAAAACCCAGACCCTGTTCCTGTATTGGAACAGGAACTTTCACTTCCATGTCGGAGAGGTCTTTTACACAACGTAAGAACGCCTCTCTTTTTGTCTGGTCTACAGATAATCTTGAGAGCAGAAATCTGCCTCTGGGAGGAGAGCTTTTGAACTCTAGCTTGTATCCCTGGGTCACTATGTCTATTGCCCAGGGATCCTGAACATCTCGAACCCAAGCCTGAGAGAAGAAGGAAAGTCTGCCCCCTACATGAACCGGTTCCGGATCAGGGGTCAGCCCTTCATGCTGATTTTTATTCAATAGCGGGCTTCTTGCATTGTTTTCCCTTTTTCCAAGACTGATTGGGTCTCCAGGAAGGTTTAGACTGTTCCTGCTTGGGGGCAGAAGCGGAAGAATTTCCCTTGAAATTTCGAAAGGAGCGAAAATTGCTCTGTCTTCCCTTTTGCTTGTTTCTCCTGTCTTGAGGAAGAAGGTGGCCCTTACCTCCCGTAATGTCAGAAATTATTTCTGCAAAGCCAGGTCCAAACAAGGTCTTCCCCTTGTAAGGAATCGCTAAAAGTTTAGACTTGGAAGAGACATCTGCCGACCAAGGTTTCAACCATAAAGCTCTGCAAGCTAGAATAGAGAAACCTGAAATCTTTGCTCCCAGTTTGATAACTTGGAGGGAAGCATCTGTAATAAAGGAATTAGCCAATTTAAGGGCCTTAATCCTATCCTGGATTTCATCGAGATGATTCTCTGTCCTGATAGCATTAGACAATGCATCAAACCAATATGCTGCCGCGCTAGTGACGGTAGCAATGCACACCGCTGGCTGCCATTGTAAGCCCTGGTGCACATACATCTTTTTGAGTAATTTCTTGTCCATAGGATCTTTAAAAGCACTACTATCCTCTATGGGTATAGTAGTTCTCTTAGCCAAAGTGGAGACCGCTCCTTCTACCTTGGGGACCGTTTGCCAAGCCTCCCTAACAGAGTAGGCTATGGGAAACATCTTCTTAAATATGGGAGCTGGAGAAAAAGGGATACCCAGTCTCTCCCACTCCTTAGTAATAATCGCAGAAGCTCGGTCTAGAACAGGAAACACCTCTACTGAGGAAGGTACCTCAAAATATTTGCTTAGCTTACTGGATTTTTTTGTAATAATAGCGACTGTGGAATTGCTGTCGTCTAATGTAGCTATAACCTTCATAAGCAGTAGATGGAGGTGCTCTAGCTTGAACCTGAAAGAAACCACTTCAGTATCAGCAATAGGAATCACACTGTCAGAATCTGAAATTTCACCTTCAGATGCTACTACGGTATCCCCCTCCTCAGGCTTCTGGGAGGGTACATCCGCAATAGGAATAACTGCGTCAGAAACCTCGCTTACTGAATGTCTGGTTTTCCTCTTACGCTTTCCTTGTAACATAGGAAAGGCAGACAATGCATCTGAAACTGCAGAAGACATGAGAGAAGTGATGTCTTTTAAAGTAACCCCAACTGGGGCCACAAAGGAAACACAGGGCACTGCATATGAGGGCTGTAAAACTTGGGACGCTTGAGGAAAAAGCTGCGGCATACATTGTGCATTGTCATTAGAATCCTGACCAGCATCCTCCTTAGAACATATTGGCTCAGGAAATATTTTATCCCTGTAACTTATAGTCCTCTCAATACAAGAGGAACAAAAAGGGATTGGTGGTTCCACATTGGCATCAAAACATAAGGTGCAGGTGACATTTTGCAAGGCCTCTTGGTCCATTCTTATGCTCAAAGAATAGAACTAGTACCAAAAAAATAATTTTTTTATGAAAATTAAGCTTGACCAAAAAAATGTTACTGTCACTTTAAATTTTAAACCTGTAACTTTTTTACTATACGCTGCAAAATGCAACACCAGGAAAAGTGTCCCCCAAGCAAGGAGATGATCCGTAGAGAAGTAGGAAACAATATCAGATAAACCGCATCTAGAAAAGCTTGTCTAGCATGAAAACAAGCATATCTAGTCGACCTGAACTGTGTCACCTCCGTAGATGCAAGAGAAATGGCGCGCAATGTGAGAGTACGTCACACTTAGCCCCGCCCCGTCTCTCTTAATCTCCCTGTCAGTATTATTGTAAAACCGCCGGGAGCAGTGCCTGCTATGCTGTCTAAACACGGAATCCCCTACATCAGAAAGGATAATGTCCCAATAAATATAATAAAGCTTAAGAGCCTTCTTGAAGTAAAATAGTGCCCACTTTTCAAAATAAATAAAGTAAGCACTTACCTGATTAATGTTCGACAGCAAATGCATCTCACCCAGCTTGAGAGGTCTTCTCCCTCACATAGGTCTGTGGAATAAAAGAGACTATTTCCCCTCAGATCTTTACAGTTAGGGTGGCATAAACATTATGAGAGGCACAGTGAGAATTATGTCCCACCAGTTCTCATTGCTCTAAATCCACCATTGCCCTACTGAAGAGACTGATGTGGACTACGGCTACACCCTAGAACAAAGCAGCACAATATTGCACGACTTTAAAAATAATAAATTCTTGATTGAAGAATCTTTCCTAACACCTCACTTTACCACTTCCTATCACTAACGTAGGCAAAGAGAATGACTGGGTTGGGAGTGAAGGGAGGTGATATTTAACAGCTCTGTGGTGCTCTTTGCCGCCTCCTGCTGACCAGGAGGTGAATATCCCATTAGTAATTAAGATGATCCGTGGACTCATTGTGTCATTAAAAAGAAAGAACCAAATAGTGTAATACTGTAATTTTAATATAACAGATATACACAAGTATAGGAAATACACTCGCATTATAAACCCTCAAACAGTATGAGGTATGAATAAAGAATAAAACAGTCACCGGAGTCGATATCCCAGGAGGGCATATACAGTACATATCTGATTTGAGCTAAGCACCGGTTGGTGTTTCTTTTATTTATTGTACTTTTTTGCTTATTGCTGACTGGGATTTTCAACACTTTTGCTGTTACCTGGGATATCGGCTCCGGTGACTGTTTTATGCTTTATTCATACCTCATAGTGTTTGAGGGTTTATAATGTGAGTGTATTTCTTATACTTGTGTATATCTGTTATATTAAAATTACAGTATTACATTATTTGGTTATTTTTATTGTTATTTAACTGAGCACCTGTTGTTGAATGAGAGGACAGAAGGAGAACCATTGCCTACCATACACTCTAGGAGGTGGATGAAAATCATTTCAATAAGTCCAATAAAGAACAAGCGAGGTGGAGGTCTCTCCATCACAGGTGCGGTAACTTACCTCATTAGATTGAGGTCATTTCTGGTAAGGGGAATAGCTTAATTTATTAATCATTTTTTCTCACCATCTTGGACTTTTTAAGAACTATTTTATTCAACACTTGTAACATTTAACTATTCACTCTGATTTAGTATAGAATTGCTAGCGCTGTTTCCTTCTCTGTTTTATTGTTTTTAACTTATAGGTGATAATAGAGGCCGTTATGACGGAATAGAACGTCATAGCCAACAGCTGTCCTGAAGCCTTCTGTGCTACCAGGATTTGATCGCGGTCTGGAGGGCGTTCCTAGGGTTGTAGGGACGCCCCCCAGACGCGAACCAATAATTGAAATCTCGCGGTCGTGTGCACGATCGTGTGGTTTCAATTTTTCTACATCGTAACAGTTGTTCCAATGTAGACACTTTAACCCGATTGCGAAAGGGTTAACAGCTGCTGATTTTTCTACATTTACTAGCGCATACTTTGCACTGTTGCTTGCCCTAAGTCTCAGTCCACTTTTGTGTTCTGCTTTTTTGGACATTTTCTACTTGTGTGTACAAATATATATATATATCAGGATTTAATTACCACAGAACGCTACTTACAGATTATGTATATGACATAAAATGGTACTGGAAATATTAAATTATAATTGCTACGTCCCCTTATAGAAATATGACGCTTAAGTACATATCTTAAGACATTATCAGTAGAAAGTATATATGTATATATATATATATATATATATATATACACACACATATACATACATATATATATATATATATATATATATATATATATTATAACACTTAATATTATGCCCAGGTCTAACATTATATATATATATATATATATATATATATATATATATATATACACATATATATATATATATATGTATATATATATATATATAAATACATACTAGATTTAATTATTATACCCATGCTTAGTCTTAAAATATACGTCCTCAGTTAAATTAAATAATCACATATATATATATTAACCAGATGCTTTATTAATACTAGAAAATAATAAGTATATTAAATGGACACGCTCAATGCTGCCCTGATGCTGCTTGGCGTATACTGATCTAGACACTGACTAACCTGCTGCCTGGAAATACACAGTCTTTGTGGGAAAAACTTTTGATGGCAAACTCTTTTGTCCTATAGAGCAGATAAATTGGGCCTATTATTCACTTTCAGAATTGCGCATACCTCTCTTCATATGACAGTGAAAAAGAATTCTGATTGAAAGAGCTGAAAACTCACAAATTTTGGTATCTGATAAAGTATAAGCGATTAAATGTTTTATATTTTTAATGTTTTAAATCAAATATATTTTTTACTTCTGTAGTTTAACTGAAGATGGGATTTAAAAAGGTACTTTATAGTTGCAACCCAGTATTAAATAGACCAGCGTATTTCATATATTAAATATACTAGTGCTAAGTCAGGTATTATTGAGAAAAGGGTTAGGCATTAATATCCACAAATTCATTTTTATTTCACTGTGGCATCTCTTAGAAATTGCACTAGTTATTGTGGCTAAATTGAACTTATTTAAAATGAAAACTGAACCCAAATTTTTTCTTTTATGATTCAGATTGTAATTTTAAGCAACTTCCTAATTTACTTCTATTATCAATTTTTCTTCATTATCTTGCTATCTTTATTTGAAAAGCAAGAATGTAAGTTTATTAACCAATTAATATATATATATATATCTGGTCATAATTGATATTCAGTTACTACATACTGTTAATATAATCAGTGTGTTCAGAGGTTAACTGGTCAGAATTTAGGAATTAATTTAATTTGAGATTAAATATTAAATATTTATAATAATTTTATCATCATAATTTCTAGATATCTCAATAGCATTTTGAAATACACTTCAGAGATTATATAACGTTTCACTGGAGTGTATTGATAAGATTCTACTATATTAGTTGGAGGTATTGCTGATGATAATTTTATGATCGATTATCAATATTCATATTCTATTAATCAAAAATATTGTTAGGTAAATATATAACATGTTGGAGGACACTCCTGAGATGTACTAATATTATTAGGACATACTGCTGAGATATTCTAATAGACAAAATGATATCACATTACAGGAGGTTATTACTGAAATCAATTAAATAAATAATATTGTAACCTAAGTTAAATATAATATCATTGTTGGCAACATTAGATTAAATACACCAACAGAATTTAAATGTCTGAAATTTTACCCCACTCCCAACCTTATGGAGCTGAAAGCAGCAGTTTGTTAGTGTGGCAGTTCTAGTAAGTAACTGCGCTATTTCCTTTTTTTTTTTTTTTATTCCTTAACTGCTCCTTTTGTTTCAGCGTGCAACCGAAATGTGTTATTACTGTAGGGTAAGATATTTTTATTATGCCGTGCATTATTATTATTTACTATTATTTTTTTTCCTTTAATACTTATTGCCCAAGGTTTACTATCTCGTTGAGATTCTAGATTGTAAATTCCCATGGGAATACAACCCTCAAATCCTCTTGTATTTGTTTGATAAATTTTGTCCTGTCTCTTAAAAATATTGTATCATCGTTGTATTTTTATCTTTTGAACCCATGGACAACACTGCGGAATTAGTCGGTGCTTAATAAATAAAGTATATTAATAATCTCATGTCTTGGACTTTATTCTACAAGTTATATTGTTTCAAAACAATGTATGTCAATGTTTTTACATGCATTTACATTGTAAATATCCATATTTCTATTAATTTACTTCATTTAGAGGGAAAAAACATTTGTAGGGCAGCAACTAACTATTTTCATAATCGATTAATCGGGCGATTATTTTTTCAATTACTCGGATAAAAAAATAATCAATAATTGTTTCCTATATTTTAAATAAAATCCACATACTGAGTGTTACAAATATAAACTTCAGACTAAAACTACATTAACACAACTGTTTGTCCAATTTTTAAGCAGCAGAACACAGTTTTATAATTAAGCAAAATAAAACCACAAACTGTTTGAAAAGAGGTAGAACTAGAAAGAGTTAGACTATCACTGTTAATAGCATTCTGTTATTCACTCTTTCAGAAACTTTGCATTGAAATGCAAAAATCTCAACAAGTCCACATGCTTCTTGCTAAGGCTGGTTCTCGGTTTGCAGCTATATTTCCTGAGGCACAGAGAAGAGGCACTCAGATGGTGTTGAGGTGATTGAGATGCATAAGTAGGGTTTTGCCAATTTCACCAAAGTGGAATATTTATCTTTGCTAGCTCTTCACCAATGCAAAGTGTTTTCCACCTTGGCTACTAAGGGCCTCTCAATAAAGTAACCCTTGACTTCATTCTAACATAATAAAATATCTTTAATATCCTATATGCAATGGTAAATAACCAGCTAAAAGGTTAGGGAAAAATATCTAGTCTGCTATAAAAAATATATTAAAAAATAACTGATATATACTTATAAAGGTTAAATCTGGTACATATTATCACAATTGATTAAAAATATAAAAATACAATAAAAAACAAACCAAAAGCACTAAGCACTATATATCAATAACAGGACAAAGCCTTACACATTTATTTTTACAGTACATATAATCAGCAATAACAAGCAATACGCTAATAATTGTGCAAACAGATAATAGTGCACATCAATTTAAATAATTCCAATCAATCTAGGGGCTAGGTGTAAATAACAAGCTCAGCACTATATTATGCAAAGCATAGTTCCAAATGACCTGATTTAATATAACAATCCAAATGACGACTCCTATTATTTCTGGGTTGCACATAAGCCAGCGGTAGTTGTAAACGTATACTGTACTGAAAAAGTGAAAAGTAAACATCTGTAGACATCCTTTAGGCTAAGGACCTAACCATAAAACCCAATACCATGTGCAGGAGCTTATCGGAGTGAAGCAGTTGGTGTTGTAAACAGACCAACTAATTGCAAACCAACTAATCGATTATGAGATTCGCTGAAAACCATTATCATAATCAATTATTATCGATTATGACGATAAGTTGTTGCATCTCTAAACATTGGTTAACTTGTTTAACATTAGTTAAAGGGCCACTGAACCCAAATTTTTTCTTTTGTGATTGAGATAGAGCAGGCAATTTTAAGCCACTTTCTAATTTACTCCTATAATCAATTTTTCTTCATTCTCTTGCTATCTTTATTTGAAAAAGAAGGCATCTAAGCTTTTTTTTCGTTCAGAACTCTGGACAGCACTTTTTTATTGGTGGATGCAATTTATCTACCAAACAGCAAGGACAACCCAGGTTGTTCACCAAAAATGGGCCGGCATCTAAACTTACATTCTTGCATTTCAAATAAAGATACCAAGGGAATGAAGAAAATTTTGTAATAGGACTAAATTAGAAAGTTGCTTAAAATGTAATGCTCTAAGTGTCTATTTTGTAAGCTTTTTACTATTTCTGATACTTTATTCTAGTTCAGCTTGGTAATTCCTCTATGGATCATATTATGCACTCTACCTACAGGGAGTGCAGAATTATTAGGCAAATGAGTATTTTGACCACATCATCCTCTTTATGCATGTTGTCTGACTCCAAGCTGTATAGGCTCAAAAGCCTACTACCAATTAAGCATATTAGGTGATGTGCATCTCTGTAATGAGAAGGGGTGTGGTCTAATGACATCAACACCCTATATCAGGTGTGCATAATTATTAGGCAACTTCCTTTCCTTTGGCAAAATGGGTCAAAAGAAGGACTCGACAGGCTCAGAAAAGTCAAAAATAGTGAGATATCTTGCAGAGGGATGCAGCACTCTTAAAATTGCAAAGCTTCTGAAGCGTGATCATCGAACAATCAAGCGTTTCATTCAAAATAGTCAACAGGGTCGCAAGAAGCGTGTGGAAAAACCAAGGCGCAAAATAACTGCCCATGAACTGAGAAAAGTCAAGCGTGCAGCTGCCAAGATGCCACTTGCCACCAGTTTGGCCATATTTCAGAGCTGCAACATCACTGGAGTGCCCAAAAGCACAAGGTGTGCAATACTCAGAGACATGGGCAAGGTAAGAAAGGCTGAAAGACGACCACCACTGAACAAGACACACAAGCTGAAACGTCAAGACTGGGCCAAGAAATATCTCAAGACTGATTTTTCTAAGGTTTTATGGACTGATGAAATGAGAGTGAGTCTTGATGGGCCAGATGGATGGGCCCGTGGCTGGATTGGTAAAGGGCAGAGAGCTCCAGTCTGACTCAGACGCCAGCAAGGTGGAGGTGGAGTACTGGTTTGGGCTGGTATCATCAAAGATGAGCTTGTGGGGCCTTTTCGGGTTGAGGATGGAGTCAAGCTCAACTCCCAGTCCTACTGCCAGTTTCTGGAAGACACCTTCTTCAAGCAGTGGTACAGGAAGAAGTCTGCATCCTTCAAGAAAAACATGATTTTCATGCAGGACAATGCTCCATCACACGCGTCCAAGTACTCCACAGCGTGGCTGGCAAGAAAGGGTATAAAAGAAGAAAATCTAATGACATGGCCTCCTTGTTCACCTGATCTGAACCCCATTGAGAACCTGTGGTCCATCATCAAATGTGAGATTTACAAGGAGGGAAAACAGTACACCTCTCTGAACAGTGTCTGGGAGGCTGTGGTTGCTGCTGCACGCAATGTTGATGGTGAACAGATCAAAACACTGACAGAATCCATGGATGGCAGGCTTTTGAGTGTCCTTGCAAAGAAAGGTGGCTATATTGGTCACCGATTTGTTTTTGTTTTGTTTTTGAATGTCAGAAATGTATATTTGTGAATGTTGAGATGTTATATTGGTTTCATTGGTAAAAATAAATAATTGAAATGGGTATATATTTGTTTTTTGTTAAGTTGCCTAATAATTATGCACAGTAATAGACACATGCACACACAGATATCCCCCTAAAATAGCTATAACTAAAAACAAACTAAAAACTACTTCCAAAACTATTCAGCTTTGATATTAATGAGTTTTTGGGTTCATTGAGAACATGGTTGTTGTTCAATAATAAAATTAACCCTCAAAAATACAACTTGCCTAATAATTCTGCACTCCCTGTAATGCTGCTTTTACTCTAAAGGAATCTGTTCTCCCACTTGCTCTGTACAGGGGAGTTTTACAGAGTTTGAGCCAGGGTTTACTAATTTTGTGTGCAAAATAGATTCAGAGGTTTTGGAGTTTATGCAAAAGTCTTAGGCCACCATTATATTTGTTGTTTTAGCAATGCTATACTGACCATATATAATTATTTCTCGGTATCTTTATTAGAATACAACCAGAAAATACAGGACATTTGTATGCAGTATTAAAAAACAGAAAGAACGGTTTACAAATGAGCAATAGCAGGAAGCTGGCTCTTGTAAACCTAAATGGAATGGAACCCTAATTAATGTCAAAGCTAACACATATATTTATTTTACTATTTCATGTCAAAATGACTGCTGTAAAAAAGGTCTATTATACCAGATTTGTGCAAGACATGCTTGAGCATTACAAAATACCAAAGATCACAGAATTTGACAGACATAAAATCATACTTTTGCATCAGCAAGGCCACTCTCAAAGGGAAATCAGCAAAAAAACTGGATACTCAAGATGTGGTAATCAGGAGAGGTCAAGCACAAGGACAATAAAAGGACTGGAAGGCCAAGAAAAGTTTAAAAATCTGATGAGAAAAGTTTGCCAGTTTGTTCTTTGAGAGACCGGAAGAAGGCCAGCAAGTGCCTGGCTTAGCATCTGGCAGCTTCATCAGGATGCTAAGTTGACCCTTCTACAGTCTGAAGAAGCTTGATCAGGAATAGTCTTTGAGGAAGGGTAGCAGCCAAGAAACCACTTTTTCAAAGGGGAAGAGGGTGAAAATGCTAAGATATGCTAAAGATCATAAAGATTGCAATGAAGACAAGTGGAAAGAGTATTATGGAGTAGTGAATCCAAGTTTGAAATTTTTGGGTCCAATTGCCGACAATATGTGAGAAGAAGAGTTGGAGAGAGATGGAAGGATGAGTGCTTGCAGCCTACAATGAAAGTTGGTGGAGGGTCTGTCGTTTGGGACTGCATTTCTGCCAGTGTCTGATGATGGGATCATGAATGCTGAAAAGTACACACAGGTTTTAATTCATCCCGCCATTCCTTCTGAAAAGCGCCTGGTTGAGAATGTTTTTTTTTAGCATGATAATGATCCTAAGGACACTGCTAATGCAGTGAAATCATATATGGAGAGAAAAACAGCTGATTAAACACTGACAGTATTCATGGACTGGCCTCCAGAGTCCAGACCTGAAAATTATAGAGGCAGTTTGGGATCACATGGACAGAGAAAGAAATAAAAGACAATCTAAATCTAAAGAAGAACTCTGGGGAAGTGCTGAAAGAAGCCTGGTATAATATACCAGAAGATTACTTCAGAAAACTTTAGGATATTCTCCCCAAAAGAGTTCAAAATGTGCTTAGTGCCAAGGGAGGCCACACTAAATACTGAGTTTTGCCTGAAGAAGCCATTTTGTTCTGAATATTTTTATATTCTGTACATATTTCCTGTATTTTCAGTTTGTATCTTACTAATGAGACCAAAAAATCAATATGGTGGTCATTAAAACTTTGCTAAAACACCATATCTTATGGTGGCCTAAGATTTTTTCACAGTACTGTATATTTGTTTGCTACTTATCCTACAATTGGATATCCTGGTTTTTTTGAAGGATCAGACCAGATAAGGATATTATCAGACTAAGACACTACAGTTATATTTCTGAAGGTGAAAATCTAAGATGATCAGGTGTCTATTACTGATCAATTCAGAAGTTACCTCTAACATCTAGAATTTAACTTATTAGTTCATTGCTAAGAGGTTTTATGAGCTTTAGGTGCCCCTAAAGACCCTAAAAACTACTAAACAAAAATCTATCAAATAGGTTTTTAACTTTCTGCTAAACCTTCCAATTGTATTCCTGTTTCTGAGGCCATTCTGGATATTTCCTAGGCATAGGCCAAACAGTTATTCTTTGTTACTCCATCTTTATCTTCTAAGCTCATCAGGATGTGTCCTTTGTCAGCTTTGTTAATTGACCTATAGGCGTTCATTCCAAAGGTGGGTAAAGTTTGCTTCATGTTAGCTGAAGAACTAATATTCCATTTGTGGATAGTATTTTTAGGAATTCTTTGGATAGGAGATTGGAGTAACATTTTTCTTATCCTTCTATGGAAGATCTTTATTCTTCCTGGTCTTTATGCCATTATTTCTTTAAGTATTTAGAGAAAAGGGGCGTTTTTTCCCTCAAGACTATATGTCTATAAGAAAGAATAAAACTAGCTGTCTGTGTTCCTTGACAATTTAGGAACCAAAACATTACCTTAGATTTCACAAAAACCTGTCTCCCAGATTTTCCTTGAAACCGTATGCTATCTGGAACTAAACTAAACAGATAAGAAGCCTTACTTCTCTTCTAATCACCTTGAAGGTTAATTTCCCCAATTCAGATTAAAATGTGGTAAGGAGAAAATTAAGCCATTTCAGAAGGTATAATCATAGTCTATCTAGGATCCCTGGGTTTAAAAACATTTTCCCAGGGTTACAGAATATGGTTCAGTCAGAATTCAGTCTCTTGTTCCAAAAGACCATGTGAAAGCAGACAATTTTTTTCAGTCTATTATCAATCTGGTATTAATGGGAGTCTTATTTCCGGTCTAAGATATGGAACATAGTCAAGGATTCATTGTACCGTAGAATTAACTTTCATGCCTCTTCTGGGTTTCTATATTTAACCAAGTCTCTTAAACTTTCCTACTTTCAAAATGGAAACTAATCACACTATTTTACCCTGGTCCATCAGGGTTAAATTATGTACAAAAAATAGATTTGAAGGATAGTTTCCTTCGTATACCTAGTCTCAAGGTCCTTCACTAGTTCCTAAGTTTTACCTTGCTGGACAAACACAGTTTCTAGCTCTTCTATTTAGACTAGCTACCACTTTCAGAATTTTTTTTCAAAGTTCTGGGAACTTTTGGATCAAGGTATTTCAGTGACTATTCCTGATTGTTTCTTTTTTTTTTTTTTTTTGTAGCTTCATATTTACCTTTAGCCATATCTCTTTTCAACAAACTTCTGTTTCTTCACTGACATGGTTGGAGAATCAAGAGTCCATAAAGATCTCATCCTCAAACAAGAGAGCTTCCTTTCTGGCAGCTTTTATAGACTCTGTGGGCATTTGTTTTTCTCTTATGAATCACAACAGACCCAAGTTGCAGAGTGCAGACAACTTGTTCAATCCCATAGTCTTATGTCTATTCCATCAGTAGATCATGGTTTGAAAGTTCGGGGTCAGACGGTTACAGCATTACATGCTTTTCCTTCTGCATGATTTCATTTGCACTATTTTCCACTTTGCATCCTAGCAATTGTGCAGGTATAACAACCAACTATCTTCTTTGGTTTACTACTGTGAGACAAATCTCATGCTGGATAAAATCACCAATGCTTATTCTCTGGAGCATATTTTATTAATCCAATATGGGAAATAACACCAGTCTCCGAGTTTGCGGAGAAGTCTTAAGAGTCTGGAGGAGAGTAGGGAGTTTGGCCTCATCAGGAGGTGAAGTCACCAATACAGTTATCCTCATCTCAACAAGAGACTTATTTCAGCCAGATAATATCACAGCTGTGAAGTAAATCAATTATTAAGGGATAACTCAGTTCCCTAGCAATGTAGATGGTCATTTTGGGTAGAGTACAATTTTTGCAACTCATTTCATTACTAAACATCTGAAAGGCAGATTATCTCCGATGACAATCCCTTCATCTGGTGCAATAGTATCTCATCAAGAGGTTTTCGACCAGATTGTAAATCAATAGGTTTTTCCAGATAGGTTATGACCTTTCATTTAAACTACAAATTTCCTAGATCCTTTTCCAAAGATTCTTAAGCTGAATTTGTAGAATAGCAGCTCTTTGGTCTTTCGCTTTGCTTACATTAGCAATAGTCATAGTTCAGATCAAGCAAGATAGTTCATCAGCATTTCTGATTGCTCCAGCTTGGCAGCACAGTACTTGATATGCAGACCTAGTTCAAATGTGCTGTCTTCCTCCTTGGTATTTTCCTATGCCTCTCAACCTTTTTCAATGTATCCTTTTTGTTTATCAAGATCTCAGGCCCCTCAGTTTATCAGATTGGAGAAAGTTTAATCCTTAAAAGAGAGTTTTATGACAAGGTTTTAGAAATTTTGATTCAGGCCTGTAACAAGTAAGAATTATTCCAAAATGTGGAAGGTTTTTGTTCCCTTGTGTGATAAAAATGTTTTCCTGACATTCTTTCAGAATTCTCCACTTCTTATAAGGTGGTTTAGATCAGGGCTTTTTTGTCAGTTCTTTGCAAGACCACTTTTCTGCCCTTTCGGTTGTATTTAATAGCAAAAACTACTAAAAACGTTCTGACATTCAGACTTTTGTTACTATAGATAGGATAAGTCAGGAAATTTAGTCAATTTCTGCTCCTTGGAACCTTATTTTGCAAACTCTTGCTTTTGAGCCTATGCATGGTTTACACATTTCTCTTCGATTTTGGAAGGTATTGTTTACTTTTCTGCTGCCAGGAGTGCTTTCGATTTGTCTACCGTTCCTTGTGAATTTTCCTTACAAATTTCAGGGGTTTAAATTGTTTTGTTTTTTTCACTCCTTTGGTTCAGATGGCTTCAACTTTTATTTTAGCTTGATGGTTTAAACAGTAAATACGTAAAGCTTACCTGGAGGTGGGAACGTTTTTCCCAAAATAATTACATCTTATCTACTCCTCCTAGTGACCAGGCGTTGAATCCCAGGAGTAATGACTTGTGGACTCTCACCACCATGAAACAAATGAATTTATCAAGTAAGCATACATTTTGTTTTTATTTTGTCCGTCCTTCAGAAAGTTAAATCAGCAAAAGGGGGATTATGTTCTTGGATTATGTCAGCTTTTAGTTCTATCTAGTATTTTGGTCAGCTTGGCTTCAAATATATAATTTCTTAGAGACAATAGCTGCTTGTTTGCTCTTTTATGATTCAAGCTATCAATTTGCTGTTATCCTGTTGCAGTACGATACAAACTATTTCAGTTGTAGTTGTCACATAATATTTCTTATTTCTTTTGCATTTGTGTTGCTTTTTACATTTACTATTTCCTTATTTGAGTAAACCTGTTTCTATCTTGGAAATTAGCTCATTTGCAAAAGTATGTAATTCCTTAAATTAGGAGCACATGGTCTCTGCTACTGTTGTGCTGTTCCTCACTCTCTGTGTGTGTCTCACTATAAAGCAATGTCTCTCAGTCATAAAATATATTAATATGTATTTAATACATACTACTATCAGAACTTTAAATATCTTTCTTTGATGTCCACAATTAATATGCACAATACAAAAAGAATATACTTTTATTGGTTATTATTTGTTTTGTTCCCTGCTTTTTGTGTGCTTGTTAACACTCTGTGGGTCGCAGCCTGGATAATTCTATGCAGGGATTGGTTAGTTCAGAGCACAAGTTCATTTTCCTTATTTGGCCATAGCAAAGGAAACCAGGAACATGGATTCCACCATGCTTTTCAAGTGGTGTACCCTTGCATTGCTATTTTCAAAACTCTGTTTTGTACACTCTGCTTGTGTGTACAAAACAAAAAAAAAAAAACTTGCTCATGCTCCTTTATAAGTTCAAACAAAAAATCTGCAATTTAAAGGGACACTGTAACCAAAATTTTTCTTTCGTGATTCAGATTGAGCATGGAATTTTAGGCAACTTTCTAATTTACTCCTATTATCAAATTTTCTTCATTCTCTTGGTATCTTTATTTGAAATGCAAGAATGTAAGTTTAGATGCCGGCCCATTTTTTGTGAACAACCTGGGTTGTCTTTGCTGATTGGTGGATAAATTAATCCACTAATAAAAGTGCTGTCCAGAGTACTGAAACCAAAAAAAGCTTAGATGCCTTCTTTTTCAAATAAAGATAGCAAGAGAATGAAGAAAAAATGATAATAGGAGTAAATTAGAAAGTTGCTTAAAATTGCATGCTCTAGCTGAATTACAAAAGAAAAATTTTGGGTTCAGTGTCCCTTTAAGTTTTCAAAACCCTGCAAATTACCTAAACCAACTATTGATCTGCAGCATTTGCTTTTTGGTTTCTCTAGTGAGCAGGAGACAAAATTTACACACACAAGTAAGAGGTGTGTAATGTTCTTTTAAAAGTAAATTCCCTATCTCAGCATCTATATACATGGTTAGAGTGCCATCTTGTGGTCGTTAGCAATACCTACATTCTACCCAGAGGCAAAATAACTTTATAATGTAAGAAAAAAAAAAAACAGTTTATTAACTATAAACAGAGTTTAAAAGTCACTATTACATCACTGGAGACTTAATCCCACCATTGGAATTATCTCCATATCAGCCACACAGCACAGTCAAACAGCAACATTCTTATGTTTAAAACAAAAAAATGCCACCCTAATAATCTTGGTGCCAATCAGGTATTGAAGAAGAGAAAGCCATTTAAAAGTTCCTTAGGTCCAGTAACATTTAAACTATTTCAGTGTAGTGACAATTGTCTTTATCAACACAACTAGCTTTGCTATTGTAAGTGTTGCATACCCCAGTATGGATTCCAGGATGGCCATACTATGTAGAAGAGCGCCTTCTGAGGGCAATGGGAAAATACGAGCCAGCAGTCCTTACAGAGCTCTCCAAAAAACACCAAAGAGCATGTCAATCGTAAATAGAGTTTTTATAGCTAAATCAAAAATGACAGCGCTGGTATATACAATGTATTTATGCCCCTTACAGTCTAATCATGGGCGTCCCCTCACTTTGACATACAATGTGGGCATTGTAAAGTAAAAAAAAGCATTAAGCCATCTATAGGCTTGCAGTGAACAAAGAGCTAATATGAGCATAATTCAAAGGTGACTAGATCATGGGCGAGCAGCTGGCGAGAACGCATGACCTACTGCCCTATGGGCAAACATCCCTAAATGGACATATTTTGCCAACTGGTGTCTGGTGAATTTAATTGAGCCACAATATGAAAAAAAAAAAATGTTTAAATTTCCAGGCTTATTAAAGGCAACTG